>NC_090838.1:52367857-52669285 GCF_028021215.1 Eschrichtius robustus
ATCCTAGAAAATGTTCTGTGGGTGCTTGAGAAAAATGCATATTCTGTTGCTCTTTGATGGAGAGCAGTATATGTTTGTTAGGTCTATTTCATGTATAGTGTTGTTCAGAGCTGATATTTCCCTATTGGTTTTCTGTCTGGATGATATATCCATTGTTGAGAGTAGGGCATTAAAGTCCCCAACTATTATTGTATTGCTGTTTATTTCTCCTTATAAGTTTTGTTAGTAATTGCTTTATATATTTAGGTGCTGCAGTATTAGGTGCATAAATATTTACAATTATTATATCTTGATGAATTGACACCTTTAGCATTATATAATGACTTTCTTTGTTTGTTTTGACCATTTTTAGCTTAAAGTCTTATTTGTCTAATATAAGTATAGCTACTTCTGCTTTCTTTTGGTTAATATTTCCTTGAAGTATCTGTTTCCATCCCTCTGCTCTCAGTTTATGTGTATCCTTAAAGCTAAAGTGAGTCTCTTGTAGGCAGCATGTTGTTGGGTCTTGTTTTTTTTTTCATCCAGTCAGCCATTCTGTGCCTTTTGATTGGAGAATTTAATCCATTTATATTTAAAGTAACTATTGATAGGTAAGGACTTACTATTGCCATTTCATTAATTCTTTCCTAACTGTTTTGTAGATCCTATGTTCTTTGCTTCCTCTCTTGCCAGCTCTTTAGTCATTTGCTGCCTTTTTGTGCTGGTATGCTTTGACTCCTTTATCATAACCTTTTGTGGTTTTTCCTTTGTGGTTAACCTGAGGTGTATATAAAATATATTTATAACACCCTATTTAAACTGATAAATTTGATAGCATACAGAAATTTATACTTCTTCCCCCCCTCACATTTTAGGTTATTGATGTTACAATTTACATATTTTTACATTGTGTATCCAATAACAAATTCTCATAGTTATGGTTATTTTAAATTCATTTGTTTTTTAACTTTCAATGTAGAGTTGTAAGAGAATTACACACCACCATTGCAATATTAGATCATCTGACTTTGTATATTTACCATTACCAGTGAGTTTTACACATTCATATGTTTTTATGATGCTAACTAGCATCCTTTTATTTCAGCTTGAAGAATGTCCTTTAGCATTTCTTATAAGGCAGGTTTAGTGACATTAAGCCCCCTCAGGTTTTGTTTGTTTGGGAAAGTCTCTATCTCTCTTTTACTTCTGAAGGACAGCTTTGCTGGGTATAGTATTCTTGGATGACATATTGTTTCTTTCAGTATTTTGAGTATATCATCCCACTGCTGGCCTGTCAAGTTTCTGTTGAGAAATCCACCTGTAGCCTTATGAAGTTCCCTTTTATGTGAAGAGTCACTTTTCTCTTGCTGCTTTCAAAATTCTTTTTGTTTTTGATTTTTGACAATTTAACTGTAATGTGTCTTGGTGCAGCCTTTTTTGAGTTCAACCTATTTGGGGGTCCTTTGGGCCTTATGAATCTGGATGTCCATTTCTCTTCTCAGGTTTGGGAAGTTTTCAACCATTATTGTTTTAAATAGACTTTCCCTTTCTTTCTCTTCTCCTTGTGGGACTTCCATAATGCATGTGTTATTTCATTTGATGGTATCACATGAGATCCATATTGTTTCTTCACTCTTTTTCATTCTTTTTTCTTTTTTGTTTCTCTGACTGGACAATTTCAAATAACCCATCTTCTAGTTTACTAACTGTTTTCTTCTACTAGGTCAGGTTAGCTGTTGAAGCTCTCTATTGAATTCTTCAGTACAGTCATTGTATTCTTTAGCTCCAGGAATTTTGCTGGCTTTGTTTTTTTTTAATGATTTCTGTTTCTTTTTTGAGCTTATTTTGTTCATGCATTATTTTCCTAATTTCATTTAGTTGTCTGTGTGTTCTTATAGTTCACTAAATTCTTTAAGAGGTTTATTTTGAATTCCTGATCATATAGTTCATACATCTCCATTTCTTTGGGTCAGTTGTTAGAGCTTTATTTGGTTCTTTTGGTGGTGTTATGTTTACCTGATTTTTCTTGAGCCTTGATTCCTTGCACTGGTATCTGTGTGTATATGTAAGTGGTCTCTTCTTCCATGTTTTACAGGTTTGCTTTGGCAGGGAAAAACCTTCACCATTCAACTTGGGTTATTGGATGTGTCAACTAGTAGTGTCCATGGGCAGGCAGGGCTTGCTGTCAGGTCTCCAGTTGAGTGTGCTCTGAGGTCAGGGTAGGGGATTACCAGTAGCTGGGCTTTGTGGTTGGGTGAGTCGACGGGGCTCCATGTTTTAGCAGGGCTGCTGAGTGAGCTCCCTGACTGGGCAGGGTTGCTGGCTGTGCTCCATGGTTACGTGGGGCCATTAGCTGGGCTCTGCAGTTACCCTTGGTTAGGCAGAGTCTGTGGAACCCTGGCTGTGTTCCCTGGCAGGGTGGTGCCACTGGTTGGACTCTATGATTGGGCAGGGTTATGGACTGGGCTCTGCCATTGCTGCTGGTTGAGTGGGGTCTCAGGCTACGCTCCCTGACCAGGTGGTGCTGCTGGCTGGACTCTGTGTTCAGGCAGGGCTGCAGGCAGGGTTTCATGGTAGGACCTTGCCTCAGGCTGTGTTCTGTAACCAGCTGGGGACACAGATTGTGCCTTGAAGTTGGGCAGGTCTGCAGGCCTGGCTTCACCATCCATAGGGTGCTGAGTATGCTCAGCTGTTGAACAAGGTTGCAGGCTGTGCTCTCTGGTCAGGAGGGGCTTCCAGCTGTATCCTGCAGTTGGGGAGGCTAGAGACTGTTCTCTGTGGGGTGGGGTCTCTGCTGGGCTCTTCATCTGGACAAGGCCACAAGCTGTGTTAAGCAATTGGGCGGGGCTGTAGGCTGGGTTCCGAGGCTGCCCACGTTCTCTGGTCGGGCTTCCTGGATGGGCAGGATGGGAAGCGACACTCAGCAGTTGAGTGGAGCTATGAATTTGTAGGGCGGTAGAATGGGCTCCACAGCTGGCTTTGGCCTGTTGCCTGGGGACCCAAATCAGGCAGACTTGCCAGCTGAGCTCAGCTCATGCACTGCTGCAAGCAGGAACATGGCCCATCCAGATTTGAGCACTGGTTGCTGAAAGCCCTGCCCCCCTTCTCCATCCCTGTCTGATTCCCAGTGGTCTCCATGAGTTGAGACCCCAGCGGCCCTCCCAGGAAGCATCCAACAGTGCTGGGGGACCTGCATGTCCACCTTCTGCCCTCTTTTCCTGCTGGAAAAACTGCAGTGGGGCCCTCTCAGTGTGGTTCTGTATTGGCCTGGCGCAGGGGCAGTTTGGTCAGAGTGTTAAACCACTCCTCATACCCTTCTAATGCAGTCCTTTTCTGCCTCTGGTCCAGGAGAGCGTGCAGCCTCACCTCTGGGTTTTGGGATTTTCACAGTGGTGTCTTGTCCATGGATAGCAGCTGGTTGGTCTTTTTGTGAGGGGGACTGAAGTCGGGAATAACCTATGTCACCACCTTGATGTCGTCATTGAAGTCAACACTCTGGTCTTGAAAGAAATCAGCTGCATAGAGTCCACACAAACTTCCCCAGGCCACACCTCCCTCCCCCACTCTTTCTGTGATCAGAACTCAGTGTCCCTTTTTGCCTTCCTGTCCCTTTTGTGACTCCTCTTCAAGACAGCCCTTTCTCCTGCTTTGACTTGGTAAAGAATATTGGGGGATGAAAGAAGAAACATTGGTTAACAGAGCCGTTTACTCCAGTCCCGTGCTTCCACGTGGCCCCTGATCGTGTGTGCACTTTACTTGCCAGGTTCTTACCCCCGCCTTCCTAGGGTGCTTACCTGTGATGTGGGCCAGGGGAGCAGGGTCGGTTTGGGCGCGTGTGTGGTGGGGAAGGCTTGGCCCTGCCTCGTCCCCACGGTGGCGGTGCCCTGTGAGGAGGGTGGGCTGTTCAGTTAGGCAGGGCAGGTTTATGTAAACTGGCTGTTACTTTGTAATTGAGGAACGTATTTTGCTCATTTTAGGTATAATTAAAGAATCTGGTGCGAAGCACAAGGGGTTGATTGAAATACCCAACCTGTCTGAAGAAAATGAAGTAGATGACACTGAGGTGAGGTATCTGATGGAGTTTCTTTCTATTCTTTTTTTTTTTTTTAAATCAAGTTTCTGTTAGACATGTTGGGCATTTGAAAAACTGTTATTCGGACTGTGTGGTGCTTGTGCGGTAGTTTTGGTGAGCAGTGAGGGCTCGTTTGCCGAGGAGGATAGCTGTACCCTGGGGGCAGCGTGGGGTGGGAGAGTGGTGCAGGAGGAAGAGCGCGCTGGGGAAGCCCTAGACCCCCGTGGACCAGGAGTCGGGCCCAGGCAGGTGACTGCACCCTCCGTGGCCTCCTCATCTGTGACACTGGGTTAATTCACCTTTCAGATACACGTGACAGTGTACATACTGGAAGGTGCTCAGGTATTTTGCACAGCTTGGTGAATGGGATCTTGCTGCTTCTCCTCTGTATCGTTGCTCCTTCCCTTCAATAGTGAAAATTCTCAGCTTTTCGCTGTGATCTCTCTTGGTTATACCACGTTTTTTAGTAAATTAGTGTGTGTTGCTTTTGACTGGCTCTTCTGGTTGTCTTGGGAGATAGAGCCTATGTAACTCCCATGCTTGGTTTACAGTTAGTGCCCTCTTTCAGCCAAAAGCTTGGTTTTGGGGCGAGACCATTTGTACAGCAGCTATATTTTCCAAATGAAGATAGTTTGATACAGGGTCTTTTTTGATTTGTGAACGTATTCAGTGTGAAGGCCTTCAAGATATAAAAACTAAGTTACACTGAGCCACTATGAGTTGCCTTTCTTAAAGGTTATAAAAGGCCGTAAAAGTGGGGCTGTCTCAGACATACCTTCAGACGTGTGGTTGCTGCCCTCGGGCTGTGATTTCACTTTGCTGTATTCAGATCCATCAGCTGAGAAGTGTTTCAGCAGCATATTAAACTGGTCTTTTAGATTCAGCCTGTGGTACAATAGTATTACAGAACAAACTCTTCAGATTAGAACTGGGGCCTGGGAGCAGGCCCAACTCAACCGAATCACAGGGACACTAGATATTTCAAACCAACACCTCTTCGTCCTGAGACTACTACAGAGGCATCCCCAGAGCAGCATTTTGTTGCTTCCCTCTCCCTGTCTCCCCCTCTCTCCTCCTGTCCATTCTTTCCATCCTTCCCTCTTTTCTTTCCTCTCCCTCCTCCTCTCCCTTTCCCAACTCTCCTCCCTGACAAAAAAATGTAGCCCAAGACCAGGATGTTGGGAACTTGGTTTTCCTAATTACACTGGCTTTGGGGTTCTAGATGAGCGCTGTTCAATAGAAATATAATGAAAGCCACATAAGGAACTTAAAATTTTCTAGCAGCCATGTTAAAAAATTTAAAAGAAACAGATGAAATTAGTTTTAATATTTTTTATTTTACCCAAAATATAAAAATATCATTTTAACATGTAATTAGTATCAAAGTTATTAATGAGATTATTTTACATTCTTTTTTGGTACTAAGTCTTCAAAGTCTGGTGTATATTATTTTACACTTACAGCACATCTCAAATCATACCAGCCGCATTACAAGTGCGCAGTAGCCACATGTGGCTAAGCGGCTACCATACTAGACAGCGCATTTCTAGACCCTGTGAAAGCCATGGACTACATCATCAATATAATATATATATACACATAAAACGTATGCAAATTGGGGGGTTCACATTCTACGAAGTCCGTTCAAGATTTGGCCACCAACCAGGTCAATGGACCCTTGATTAAAAACCCCTTACATCTTCTCAAACTATATGAAGAAAACCTATCACGTCTCTTACATCCACTTCTTTCCCTTTCCTCACCATCACAGATCCTTCATCCATATGTCCCAGTATTGTAAGATTACGTCAAACCAGATTTTTCTTAGGTTTGTATTTTTCTGATTTGTAGGTGAACGTGAGTAAAAAGAAAGGAGATGGGAATATACTGAAGGATCTTATGAAAACTGCAGGCACCGCCAAGGTCAGGGAAGCCCTTGGAGATTACCTGAAGGCTCTTAAGACGGGTAAAGAAGGCATCCCTTGTGAACTAGAGGGTCCCTTTTCCATTTACCCAAATAATGCTCTGCACTGTGGTCTGGATTCCCAAGTTAGACTGATTTCCAAAGCTCTAGAAACAATTCTGTATGCTGCAGGATAAATTGTAGTCTGGAGGTTGAGAGCTAGTCATGGGTTAGACCATAATTAGTGATTATCAGTATTTTACACAGCGTGAACCATTTTGCCTACAGAATTGTTGATAGTTTTCTGGAATGATAATTATTTTGTCAGTTGTTTTTATAATTATTTGTTTAATGTCTGTCTTCTCTGCTAGACTGTAAGCTCCATGAAGGCATGGAAGGAGCCTGTCTTGTTCACTGCTATATCTCCAGCATCTAGCACAATGACTGGCATGTAGTAGGTGCTTAATTTTTGTTGAATGAGTGAATGAAAGTGACTGCAGGTATTACAGGTGTAGTTGAGACTTATTTAATCCCTTCACTGTGTGGAATTGAGATTATTGTCTTCTTCCCTAAATTAGAGAAGTTACCTGCCAGATAAAATAGCCAGCAGGGCTTGTATGTCTGCATCTCATCCTTGGACTCTGCTGAGTATCTAGGCATTGACATAGATGGGTTTGGGGTTTACACTTTTCCTACGAGATCACACACGCTGCTGGCCCACAGGCTTGAATACTGTGAGGCCAAGCTTTGTGAGGTGATGGTGAAGCAATAAGCCAAGTGTCTGGCTTTGACAGTAAGTGAAGGCCATAAAGCTATTAGTAGTTAGGTGTATAAAATGGAGCTTTTTGGAAAACAACATTTGGAAATTATGCTATTTTATCAAGAGCTAGATAAAAGTGAGGCATTTGATAAAAAGAAAAGGATAAAAGGCAATTGTTGCCGTGGAACTCAGGTTAATGATTAGTTTTATATGTAAAAAATACAGAATGGTCTTGAAATTCTCAAAACGCTATAGGAATTCTTTTTACAAATTATCAGTTCCTTTATATTCTTATATACTGTTTTCAGTTTTCTGCCTTACTATTTGTGCTGAAAAGGAAAAAGTTCTTTATTAAAACCATTTCTCATATGTTTTCTTTGTAGAATTTACAATGGGAATGATTTTACCAACCAAAGCTATGGCAACCCAGGAATTGACAGTTAAAAGGAAACTGAGTGAGACTACCTTGCAGGTATGATCTCTGGTGGCAGATGTGTAGGGAGGGGGAGAAAGGAAGTGCTTAATGAGAAGGCTTCAAAGCTCTAAACAGCCTTGTGATGATGGAGAACTATGAAGGATATTGAGGAGGGCCAGTTAATCCACCCTTGCATCCCTTGCCGTTTTGGGGGAAATGATGAAATGAGATTTTCATCCTTGATGGAAGGGATCCTTTTTGTGGGATAAATATTGAATTTAGTTCAAGACTGTTGTGAAGGCAGTGTTCTTTCGGTAGGCAACAAATAAAACAGCAGGTGACTTTGAGGTCACATACCACAACGGAAGAACCTTCTCTCCAGACTTTTGGAGGATTGGGAGGTTTTAGATCCTGTTCTTGGAATCTGGTGATGGGGAATTGACGCCCTTTGCCCTTAAGTGCTGTTATCTTTCACCTGCTTATCTTTATGCTCCCTGGGTCATATTTACATGTCCAAGTAGGATTTGGGCTGTGAAGCCATAGCCTGGGAGTGGAACAGAGCTAAGGAGCACGGAACTGTTTCCAAAATAAAGACTAGGTAGGATTGGTGGTGCTAAAAAGGCTTTTAGTGGAAGGGATAGTGTGCGGGACATTTTGGTGTTTTACTAAGACTGGAAGACTGAATTTTTTTGAATCTCTTGTCATGCTAATAATTATGCTTTGGAACCTTTTCTTTTGAGATTCAGGCCTCCTCTCCAGTGGCATTGGGTGTAAGGATTCCCACTGTGGCACTGCACATGACGGAACTGTTTGACACAGCTATCGAGCAGCTGTACAGAATCTTCACTGTGAAAGATGTAAGTCACATCTCAAGCTAGGATCTGAAATGCTGACATTGGGAGAAAATACACCTACTACACCACTGAGAACTGAAGCTGGTTCTTGGTTTCCTGCATGGCCGTGTTTTTCTGATTGAAGAGATCTAGAAATCTTTAGGATAGCTTGAGACGGGGAAGTTATCCTAAAGAGTTGACGGGGGGAAAAGATGGGCATTTGGGGGGAATTTATCAGCATTGAGGTGTTTGGAACAATTTACTGAGCGTTCTTCCTCTGAAAGAGAGGGAGAGAAAGAGAAAGCTATAATTAAAAGCTATGTATTCACAATTAAACAAACACAAACCACAGTAACTGTTATATTAGTACTTTACACTTAGGTTAAAAACATGATAGCATATGCTGGAATAACATGTCTATTGTATGTTTTGCTTGGTTAGTTGGTGCAAAAATTTTCTAAATCTCCTGCTGTATTAGAAGCTGAAAAGGGAAGGAAATTCCAAATGTTTGATGGGAACATCACTGGTGAATATGTAGAATTGGTAAGTAATCTTATAGGTTAAAGGAAAGTTAAGCTGGGACTGATTTCTGTTAATATTGCTTTATTCATTCTTTTTTTTAATGTGCTTTGGTTTTTATCTGAGTTCACAGAAACTTGACCACTTTATAAAGTTGGCTACAGGGAAAATAAAAAATGTTATATATACTAAAAGCTGAAGCTTTAGTTTCACAGTAATTGTGCAATCTTTATGATTTTAGAAGACACAAGTATAATTCCTCCCAACTCTTGGTCTAGAAGTTTCAGGTTTCTGCCACTAGGGTGTGTGTTGCCAAATGTCAGTTGCCTTGCCGTTGACATCAGCTCTGCATTGGTTGTTAACGCTTCTGTCCTTGATGTTACTGCCATTACATTTTGGCACTAGGGACAATGAATTCTCAATGGTGCTGGCATATAAACTGGAAGATGGGAGTGTACATTGTTCATTGATTACTTCTCGTACATAGGGGCTTTCATGAAAGGATTTGGTGTTTGTTGTAGTATTGTATGAAGTTTTAAAAGATGTTTTCAGTGGAATTTCCCCTTTGTTTTCAGTTAACAAATAAAAAGATCGTCATGAAATGGAGATGTAGGAACTGGCCAGAAGGTATGTTATTAGCACCTTTTGTTTTAAGTCCAAAAACGCTCGTTTTTTTTCCCCCCTACTATGAAAATCAAATTAGTGGTACTGTATGGATACATTTTTCTTTTCATAGTGCAGTAATGAGCTTTCCTTTTTGTCTTCCAGAACACTATGCAATAGTTGCACTGAATTTTGTGCCTACTCTAGGGCAGACGGAATTACAATTGGACTGTAAAGGAGTTCCTGTCTGTGAAGAAGAGAACATGAAATTCTGTTGGCAGAAGCAGCATTTTGAAGAAATACAAGGTTTACTGCAGCTGATCACCCTAAATGGTTGAGTTAGTTAGAAGATTTTATAAGGGCATTACTTTTTGTAAGCGGAAAAAGTGTAACGTTTACCTCTTCCCTCTGTCATTCCTTTAAAAAAAGAAGAAAACAAATACTCTTAATTTATATTGGATGAAATCCATGAACTTAGAATTGAAAGCATTGTTTGAATCTTTACTATGATGACTAGACTCTGCACTGAGTTAAAAGCAAGCAATGTGAAATTAGGTATTTTACCTCCCATAGATGCTCCTCTGGGAATACATTGAGTCCCTGAGTACAGATAGTTGACGTGTCCCAAGCTAAAGCTTGTCCTAGCAAGCTTGCTGTTAGCTGTAATTTTAGTTCAGGAAGACAAAAAATAAATGGCATGTTAATACTATTCCTTTATTTTACTTCAGGGTTTTTAAGGTGTGTAGCTCTTAGGTCGTGAAACAGTGGCATGTTGCATTCAGAAGCATGCTGAAGTGAGGGCGAGCTGGCTGTATTGTTATGCTTCTCCCTGCAGCAGTTATGCACTTCAGGGTGGTGAGGATTGAAAAGTCTATGGAAAAAGGTACTTTTTGGACTGCCACTATACTTCTAATGAAATAGAATATAATGGATAAGTAAGTAAGTAAGTATGTTCCCCCATTCAGTTTTCTCATTACTTTCATCTGAGAAGACTTGAAGCAAGGTATGTAAACAAATAAAAAGTCATCACAATCAGTTTAATTAAGTGCACAGAATAGCAATCAGTCATGTCAATAAAAATAAAACAATTATTTTTACATCAAGTGTGCTTTATTTCCTCCACAGGTATTCTGTTAAATAAAGCACCATTTATATACTGCCAGGCCACAGCTAAAGAGGATTCTTTACAGAATCAAATTTCTTGTGGTTGTTCCGTATACAAGTAAACTTAATTTTGATAATAAGAACCACAGCGATCGGAGGCAATCTGCCTCTATTATAAGGTACAAAACTGGCACAGAGGACACCATATTATACACAGTAAAAATGCTGTTAAGTTTAAATTACATTGTACAGGGCCAGGGAACCCTGTTCCTCCCAGACAGCCATATTAAATGAAAGCCACTACAGTGAACTCTTAATTACATAAAACATATTCATTATCTGATTGCCCTTTAGAAAGTATACTGAAGATGCAAATTTTTTCATCTGAAGTTCTGCCTGACCAAGAATTAAGCCTATAAATCTATCTTGCCATTCAAGCAGAGAGCACTGGACAAACTGAAGCACAAAAACAGAAATAAGCAAAACTTATACAAACAGCATTGGGGGTGAGGGGTGACCTTAAAAGTAGACATGCTACATCTAATGTCAAGAAGCAGCTTGGTTTCCTTTGCCAGATATCCTCGTGACCACATGGATTGTAGATTCAATGGTCCTACACAGGGTATCTAAAATGTCGTGCTGCTGCATGTGACTAAAGAGTCCTCTGGAATGGCCACAACTGAGTGATAAAGCAGCCTCAGGGTCCTGGGAGGGCAAAGCTTGACCGTCACAGCTTCTCAAGTCAGCTAAGTCAGACAGAACTGCAGAGAGAGAAGTCGAAGGGAACTCGGATTCTTCCTCAGCAAGGGTAGAATCCTTGGAACAGTGGAGGTCTTTAAATTCTTTACAGTCTTCAAATCTAACATTGTTGGACTGTTCTTCCGCATGCTGTGACCTGATATTTGACGTGTCTTCTGAAAACGAAGATGGAACTTCCATTCGGTATTCTTTAACAGAACTATTTTCAGGGGAAGGAAGATCTTGCTCAGTTCCTGGGTCGATAATTGAGGAGTCTCTTGTCTCATTGTCTGAAGTGCTAGTTGGGGTCAGGACCTCCCTGGTCTCCGTTTTCATGTCACTGATGCAGCTGTCTACAGTGTGCTCCTCGTCACTGCTAACGCGCCTTCTTTTAACAGGAGTTGCCCCTTCATCATCTGTGAAAAGGAACATCAAAACAAATTCTCTGAAAGGAGTCATTAAGATCATACTGGGGGTGATTGTGGAAATTCTGTTTTTTAGCATTTATATTCAGGAGGCTCACACAGCTATTGTAAAGTCAGTATTCTTCCCTTCTCCCACCCTAAAGTCAATATTTTATTAGTCCATAAAGCTAACCTTTAGTTTTTCTTTCTTTGGCTTCTTGCTCTTGGAGTGAGTTTCTCTGCTGCAGACAAGTCCTGCATTTGCTTAAAAGCTCTTGCAGAGTAGGAATTAGAGCTGGGTTTAATTGTTTGGGAGTGTGTACCGACAGGAGCAAAGCAAGTGCCCGCAAGTCCTACAGAAATCCAGACAGGAACACTTCAAATTCCAAAGCCAGCATTACAACCGTTAACTAAAGTTTAAATGCACATGTTTACTTTTCCAGGAATCCATCCTGGTTCCTCTGGTATTTTTAGAAGAATGTTAAAACTAGAAAGCCAGTGTTATGATACTACTATTTATATTTCATTGGTTCTAGGTCACTAATACCATTATTTTATGCACCACACCACTAATTAAGTCCGACTGAAGACCCAAATAGTGTTTTCTGAAAATGGAAAAGGGGGGAAAAAAGTTACACAGGAATTTTAAAAGCAAACCCTGAATGATCCATGAGCAATTTAGGCCTCATTAATCTAGGAATCAGTTTTACTTGGTTTCTGGTGGATGTCATAAGGTCTTCCTCACTTAGCTCTGTAATCCGTTCTGGCATCTAAGTAAGCATTTTGTTACTTGGGAGGCTGCTGCTGGACGTGTGCAAGCACGTGTTTCCAGGGTGTTTCATTATTCTCTGACATGGCTTTTGTGGGAGTCTATAGAAGGCAACCGATTCCCTAGTTTTAACTGGCTTTATATTCAGATTACTAATCTGACTTTCAGTCACTTATGAGTCGCAGGCACTAACAGAAACATCACAGGTAACATTTCAAAAAATGTGAGAAAGTAAAGGGAATGTCTCCCCTTAGTGGTCACTGCCCTTAGCATTTAATGACATTAGCTCATGTCTTCTAAGGTAACAAAGTGTGTGCTACATACACAAAAGGCAGAGTGAACACATTTTTATTTGGTTAGTTTTTTCATCATATGTGACTTCCAGAGTTTGAATAATAAAGTTATGTATATAGTAAGATCATACAAAGGCCAAATTTAGAGTTGATTTAAGGAAAGTTCTGAGGTACATGACTATTCCCTTGCATAGTTCTTACCCCATTTAAAGCAGCACTTGCTTTGGAAATTTCAACTCTGTTGGTGAAATCAGACTGCAGATTCTGATACTGATTTATCAAGTTTGTAATAAGGGTGCTGATCAAATTGGCACAGTTTGCTTCAGAAAACACCTGACCTTGAACCTGAAAAAGATGATTAAGAAAAATCTCCAAAAGACCAATACAATGAAAGCACAATCACTAACTAACTGGAAGTAACATGCTGAGTTTCCAACTTGTGACATACCTTTAGAAGAAAGTGTGTCATGAATGTGTAGACAATGTTGTTGTTCAGGAAAGTTCTTTCATCCATTAGGATACATTTTATATATTCTGCAAAAACGGGATCTTCACACAAAAGCTTGATGCAGTTTTTTGACATAGCCGACTGAAGTGGGGAAAAGAAGCACTGATTGGTTGAGCACTGAAATAACTGCAAATCTTAAATACACTGCTCATGATATTCATCCGAAGTCATTTAACATCCTACTGGAAAAGCCACTTTTTTTTTTTTTTTTTTTTTTTTTTGGCTGCAGTTTGCGGGATCTTTAGTTCCCCGACCTGGGCCCTCAGCAGTGAAAGTACAGAGTCCTAACCACTGGATCACCAGGGAATTCCCAGAAAAGCCACTTTTACTTCAGTCTACTAAATTTTCAGTCACAGCAACTGTCCTCCCCATAAATTAAAATATTACTAACTTGGACTTAAATGGGTGACAGAAGAAGAGACTTGTAAAAAGTCTGAATGGCAAAACTGAACAAATATGTTTTATAAGAAATGCAGCTTTATTATCTAGCATTAAGAGTTAATAAGGACTGGACAAATAAGACTAACAAATAGGATGATGTTTTCGGGGAAAATTAATAGATAACCAAATGACCCACAGAGAAAAGACAAATTTTAAGAATTAGATTTACTCCCTAAATTGAGTTAAAACTTTCACTATATAATCTCATTAACAATAGTAATTTGGTAAATACCCTTCTGCCCCATAAATATCACAAAGGTAAACAGCAAACCTCTTTTCGTAATAATCTCACACAGAGAATTAGTGGGTCCCAAAATATGGAAATTGTACTAAAATTTGGTTTTCCTGTTTTCAAATGGTCATGGCTCTTAAACACAAGTAGTATGTCTTTGAGTAAATATATTCCCTAGATTATATGTGTTTTAATAATCATTTATATGGAAGAAAAATGGACTATTTTTAAAAATAGGACAAAGTTTAGATAATATGTACATCTATATACATATAATTTTATTAGAGTAAGCACTGTGGTAAGTAAACTGCTCAAGGTCACCCAAGAAATTAGGAGTCAAGTAGGACCAACACCCAGGTCCTCAGATCCTTGGTGTCAGGAAAACCTGCCTTATTCTACTGGTCATAGTCTCTGCCTGCTGCCTGTATTTCTTGCACAGCACAGATGCTTCTATAGGGCTGGTAGGGGCATTGGAAGCCTTAGATGGGTTGACTTTAAGGGAAGTTTTGGGGGTGATGAATTCTGTGGGAAAAAAAGTCAAGAGAGTAGTACAGTGCAGAAGCAGATAAAGCAATAGGGAAGCAATAGGCAGTGGCAGAGTACAGAAACCAAAAAAAGCAACCAAAAAGCAAGAAGAATGAAAAGAGAGCAGCAAGTGGCCAAGGGGCGGGGGGGGGGGGGGGGGGGGGGGGGAGGGGGGAGCAAGAGATTTGTTGCAAATTACTGAATAAACCACTCAGCTCAAAAGTCAACCAGCAAGTTGTTTTCTGAATGTTTACTAAGTACTAAACCATATGATTAAAGTATACTAGCCTATCAAAGATTCCTAGTATAGAAAACAAAATGAAATTTCTTTAGGAATAGAGATGACTCAGAGGATTTCATGGTTTGGGACAAGGAGGCAGAGAAGCAACTATTACAGTATCATGTGACACACATCCATTAGGAGAATATCCAGAGCACAGCTGCCTGGGCAGGAGACTGGACCAGACTCAAAAGTATTCCAGATGCTAAATGTGGGTAAAGGTTTATGCCAAAGGAATTAATCAACTCATCTTCTGGGAATGGGGAGATGCACTCAGGCAAGAAACCATTAGTTTTTTTCAGAGCCTGAAGAGAGTGGGGATTCCTTATGCCTGATCCAAGGAATGAGCCAAATCTTAGGATCAATCTGATTTCTTCCCCTCTCCCCACCATTCTCCCTCCCCAATTTAACAAGCATTATTTAGGTGCCCACTTTATTTTAAGGGGTTGGCTCTTGGACTTAAGGTAGGAAAGGTACAGTGTTTTCTGTTCTCAATGAGGTTGCTGATATGAAAATAAGCGCATCAGACTTAAAAAACTGCTCTGAGGTAACAGATAAGCGAGAGGTAAAGGATAGAATGCTGAAATGGTTTCTGCTAGAGCTTTTGGAATGGTGGAGGGGAGAAGAAATAGATGGGGGAGGCGAGGGAGCGCAAGAAGTGGCTTATGCCTTCTTGCCCTAATATCTCCCTGTTTCAGACTTTTACCACAACTGTTTATATTGGCCTTTAAATGAGAAACTTTAAACAGCTTGTCTGAAATACCCTTTGTGATACAAATATTACAGATATAAAAAACTTCAAAGGGCAACTCGATGCCAATTGCTTAATAGTTTTAATTCCATTAATAGTATTTTACCTACCAAGATTCGAAAACATCCCCAATTTCCAGCCAGTTTTCAACCCAGTGTTCCTAAAATTACCGACCATGTGGTCGGAAGAGATGAAAGACCAGGTCATCTAAAACTCATTTTCTTTACCTGAGTCTGGCATAGCTCAGTCCAAAGTTTGGGGAACAGTGCAAGATGAAGTGGCAAGCCTTCATAGGCAACTAGGACACCTAATATTTGAAAAGAAATCAGAATAGGTTATAATTATAAATTACACTACTGAGATATTAAACTCTGCAGGTACAATATTATAGCTATTTCCACTCATAACTGCATATTTTCTATGTTTTAGAAATACATAAAATACTTAAAGGGGAAGAATTCATCTCAATGTTTTAACTAGTGAAATATTTTAGAGTGCAGTACACTTTGACTTTATTTATATCCCATACCTCATTCCCAGAAGGACCTGCAACAACTTAAACCAATTCTGCTTTTTGAGAATTAGAACTTTATCTGGGACAATGTAATAAAAGTTACTGCAAGTGGCTCCAAAGTTTTCTTGGATTAAGGTACCACTCTGCATATTTAGATCATATTACATGGAATACCTAGACTACAGTGGGGGAGCAGGGTGCATGTTCAAACAGAGGATGTGAAGAATTAGGAAACACATCATTCCTTCCTCTTTTATCTCATTTCTCCAAAGATAAAGCAAATTACCTTTATAGTAGATTTAGGTAAATTCTGCTCTTAAGTCTAACAGCTTCTAGCCTTGTCCCCAGGATCTTTCAGGTGGATCATACTTAGCTGCTATGTGTCAGCATCCTATTTGGAACGTCTAAGGTTTCAACCTTTCTTCTTCTTGACTATTCCAGATGTCAAGTATGTCCTTAAGAAATTTGTTCGCCTACCCTCTGCCCTTCTAGCTCTCTCAAAGCACAGAAGTTGTAATGCCACAGTCAGTTATAAGTAAGTTTTCCATCCTCCAACACTCCCACCCCCCAGGGAAAGTATAATCATGGAGGAGAAATATAATACAAGTTATCCTCTTCCAGTTAAGAAAAAAATTATGAGTAACACCTGAAGCTGGCAAACCTTTTTGGTAAATGGCCAAATAGTAATTACAGGTTTCCCCCGATTATGAAACCTTTCATAAGCTGAAACAGCATAAAGTGAAAAAGCAATTACCTTTTTCCATTAAAGCAAAAATCCTCTTTGGATTTCTTTTGGTTAGCAAAAAGAGGTACTAATGTAGGTATGTCATAAAAGTGCAGTGGCATAAAGCAAACTTTTGAAAATTGGCAGGTACCTGTATTTTAGACTTTACGGGCTGTTTAAGTCTGTTGCAATTACGCCACAGACAACACCAAATGAATGGGTGTGGCTGTCTTTCAATAAAACATTCTTTAAGAAAACTGAAAGTTGAATCTCATGTAATATTCCTGTATATCACAAAATACTCAGAATGTAGTTTTTTAAAAAAAACATTTAAAATTATAAAAACTCTTAACTTGCAGGTAGCTCATTGGTTGTACAAAAACAGGCAGCATGCAGGCTATTGTTTGCCTCTATATTAGACCATGGGTTTGGGAAAATCTTAGGGAAATCAGATCAGTCATCCAATTTCATCATCGAAGGGTACCTAGACTCTCTTTTGCAGGAAAGCCTATTTTTCTTTATTTTCCTGTCAAGATTAATTCCTTTGTAAAGACCCAAGGAAACTAATACCCTAATCTGGTTTGGATTGGAGGCATTTACCCATCATAACATCACAATACACATAAGCAAACAAGGGCATGTCATCAACACTGTTGGCTACAGGGAAGAAAGCTCCTATGTTCCCATGTCTCTGCATAATTACCCATAAAAGTAGAGCAGGGGTTGGCAATATGGCCCACAGCCCACTGCAAAAATAGTCTGCCAACCCCTGAACTAGGGGCTGCCCTGACATAAACCCTCTCATGTGAAAGCAGGCTTCATACTGCAATTTAAGATCCTCTAGACTTTATCCACCACCACCCCCGACATTATCCTCAAAGTAAAACAATCTTTATGCCTATTTTCCACAACTACTAAAAAGCTAGCACTACCACAACAAACAAAACAACACTGAGGCCTTCTATGATCTCAAGATTGTTTTCAGGTAATACTCTGATTCAAATATCTTTATTTTACAAGTGAAGAACAAAATAAACATACTAATATCTATTGTGCTAGGTACGTCAGATAATCACATTTAATTTTCTCATCAAATTTGGAAGGCCTTATGTTTTCCTCATTTAGCCCCCTTTTTTGGATGAGGAAATTAGGCTCAGAGAGATCACATAATCTGCTATTTCATCCCAAAAGCCAGTGACTGATACAGTTGTATCTACCCCAGATTTATCTGATTCTAAAGCCCATAATCTTTTCAATAATCAGTGTTTCCCCAAACTTTAGTCATTTCATATATCATTTTCATGACTGTTTTCATATCTGTCCATCACCTGTACTGTTTACTTGATACTGTTCTTTAGATTGACTCAGAGAGGCTAATACTACATTAGCCTTGTCTTCGGCAGCATAACATCCAGGAAAATCATGCATTTGATGTACGAGTTATTTATTTTTGTAATAAGTAAGATCTATTCACATTTATTAACATGAAAACTATTTTCCCTGGGCCATCTTGTACACTACACTCTGGAAAACACTGTGCCACCCATGGTGAGCTAAAGACACCTCTTTCACAGTCCTACCTATTCCCTATCTGAGCTGCACCTCCTTTAGAAGGAAGGCCATCCCTTCAGAGTAGAAGTTTGTTTCTTTCCAGCATTTTCACAAAGCACTGAGGATAAGGAGTATGTTGGCTCTGTTGACTTAAGGTAGAGGCCAATGCCATCCTATTCCACACACTCCTCCAATACCTTCTGGGGTGTCTCACTTACTGGGTGCAAAGCACAGGGAGATGCAATCACCAGCATTTGCAGGCACAATTCCAAGCCTTACCTCAGTAAACAGGATGAGCAGGCCTAAAACATCCTGGCTCCTGTATCACTTATCTTTCTTCATCCTGTGACTTCAGGCATCCTTAACAATAGGGTCCTTACCCCACCCTGTTCCCATCCATGAAGGAACTAATAAGCAATAATGAAAAGCTGTTCCAAACATATGGTTTCCTCAATAGAAGCACCTTATACTGTAGAAGCTGCTGGGTGTGTTTTTGAAAGAAAAATCTTTTAAAAACTGTTTTTGTAGGTAAAATGGTAATTCAGATGATTGCTGTGAGGATGAAATATTTCGTATGTATATTTACTTGTTAGGGTTTCTCCTATCTGAATTGTGTTATGATTCTTTGTCCAGCTTTCTATAGGAGTATTTATCCCATCCAAGCATTATCCATGGGAAGTGAGAGCTTCGGCCTTAGAATATCACATCTGATTCTTCTAATTCCCCTATTTCTGACTTCATACCCACTAAGCAACCTATTGTTTATTCAGCTTCCCATGTAGGTTACTGGAAAAAAATCTGCTGGCCCTACCATGTAACATTCAGATCCCTGTGCCAGTTCTTCTTTGTAAATTAACAAACTGGTAACCAACCCCTAAATTATATGTATGTCTATTAAAGGTAATTACCATGTATAACCTAGGATAAATGGATTTGCCCTTGGTGGATGGGTAAAAGCTGGTTTCCTATCTGTACTGAATGATTGGCAGTTGTTTGAAGTATATTCATCCTAAGAAGCCTTTTGGGAAACAGCTAACCAGTTGTTTCTCCAATCAGTACCACCTTGATATCACAAAAAGCTGAAACATGAACAAGAGCTGTGCTTTTTATAATATGAATTTTTAATCTGTTTACTTCTATCAACTATATTAATTTAATTATAGAGATTCTGAAGATTATGGATTTTCTAGGTACATGTTACTTGCAAAAAAATCTTTAAAAAAAATCTTTCACTTACTAATGCATTACGAAAACTTTCAAAAACTAATGTCAAAAAATTAAAAAAAACCCAAAAAACAAAGAAAAACTAATGTCAAATAATAAAGGTGATATTCTTGTTTTGTCTCTAAAAATGAAAATTAAATGATGAAATCTAGGGATTTGTTATTTAGTTTAATTTTACTTGAACATCTTGTTAATCTGCACATGAACTATGGTACCTAAAAAATTTGGTACAATTAGGGTTTGCAGTATCAATTTTCTATGTTTTGAAAACAAATTTTTTCCTCAAATATAAAACCAATGCATGAACATTACAAATAATTTAAATCTTCTAGATATTTAACCTAGAAAATAAAAGCATTCCATAATTTTATCCTTATACAGTTAAGATTATAATCCTCCATTTTTTTTTTACATGTACTGATTTTTTTCCCCTTGTTTATAAGAATGTGGTCATATTCTGTATATTTTCCAATTTGCTTTTTTCATGTGAAACAAGGTCAATTCCTATCTTTTTATTTTAAAGACTATATAATACAAATGAACTATGTTTTACTTAATTAGGCTTCTATTGATAGACATTTCAGTTGTTTCCAGTTTTACCCAATACAAACCAATTGAAAATAAACATCCTTTGTATGTTATTGTACACTTTTATGAGTAGATTTAGGGTGGATTCCTAGATCTGGTACTGCTGGGGCAAAGGGCACGAACAATCTAAACTGCCTCTCCAAATTGACCCCATTATAAGATCTCCTCTTTCCCCAAACTGTGTAAGTATGCAAATCATCTAAACTTCATCTCATAGTTGGGGGGAAAAAAAAAGAGAAATAATTGTTGTTTGCTTTCTTTATTAGTAAGGATTGGCAACTTCTCATATGGTTACCAAACATTTATTTTGTGTGTGTGTGTGTGCGTGTGTGTGTGTGTGTGTGTGTATGTACTGCCTTGTTCATGTCCTTTGCTTTTTTTAATGTTCTTTACCATCTTGCTGAATCCTAAAAACTCTCTGTACATTGGTACTACCAGCCATTTATCTGTTAAGAATGCAAATATCTTCCCCATTAGCTGTATGTATTTTAATTCAATTTATGGCATTTTCAACATGCAGTACGTTCAATTTTTATGTAGTCAAAAATTTTAATTTATTGTTTCTGGGTTTCGTGTCCTGCTTAACACAGTCCTTCAAATCTCAAGGTGGTATCCATATGATCCTATGTTTTTTCTTTAATATTTCTAGGATTTTATTTTTCACAATTAAATATTTAATCCTCCTAGGATGTATTTTGGTCTAAGGAGCAAAGAAGATATTACTCTTGCCTTTCCTTTCCCAGACAGCTAGCCAATTATCTCAATACTACCCATTTTCCACTACTCTGATATGTCACCTTTGTTATCTGTCAAATCCTTGTGTATCCTTATGTTTGTTTTGGGGCTGTTTTCCCACTGTTTTACTTATGTGCTTCCATATCTGCATCGTGTGGTTTTAATCATTAGAGTTTACAGTCATTCCCTGGGTATTCATGGGGGATTGGTTCCAGGAGCCCCTGATGCTGTATATCCTTATATAAAATGGTAATACAATGACTGTAGTGGAAATTTCAATCCACAGTTGGTCCTCCGAGAATATGGAGGACATTTACATAAGAAAGGGAGAAAATAAACCAATACTTGCTGTTTTTATGCAAAAAAGTAAATAAATTTGATGGTGGGCATGTCTGTGAGTGAAACAGTGATGTATACCTTTTTGATATTGCTTTGAATTGTGAACTATGTATTAAAAATACCAAAAAAATTTTTAAAAAATTACTGTTATCTTTAGTAAGTATTCTGGAAATCAATAGTGCCAGTGATCTGGCACTATTCTTCTTTTTCAGAATTTTTCTGGCTAAAAATTGGCTCTTTTTAAATATCAAAATACTGCGGTCTCAGACACACTAGTATTTCACAAGGCAGTCAGTAGCTTTGTTCACATTCCCTAAATTCTCTTCCCACTTTTTCTCTGTCTCCCCTAACCCTATGCCTGACTGTCCTCACTTCAGGAGCACTTCAACGCTCCCTTTACTATTTAGGACCTGCAACTCTATCCCCTGTAATTCTAATCTATAATTGTTGTGTAATTCCTTTTTATCCCCCTAACAAATCTTAAAATCTACTCAGTTACCCATGTAAGAATTACCATAAAGACCTTTCATCAAATCTGGAATGGCTTGCAATCCAATACAGGTCTTGAGACAATTCTACCTATAGTCACGATATTCTGGCCCTTGGACCACCTAGCCTTAAGACTCAAATGATTAAGGACATAACCAGTTTAAACTTACCCTTTCCTCTCTTGTTGCCAAATATAATTTCTTGAAGAAACTATACAAATTAAAACTCCCTATCAACTCTCTGCTTCCCATCACAGTCGTTAATGTGGGCTTTGCTTTCTCAAGCTCTTTCCTAGTGGCCTCTCCTTGGAAACAGTCATTTCAGCTAGAAGAGGGAGTTACTTTCAAACACTGGGACATAATTTTTCCATTTGTAAGAAGCATAAGCACTGCTTTTAGGTCTTTGTTTTACTTCATATCTAAAATAATGTCCAATTTTCTACATTAACTAAGATATAGCCATGAAAAAATTTTTTTCCTGCTCAATTTTTTAAGGTTTTGGTTTATATCTAAAGCTGTCCTATGCAATACAGTAGCCACCAGCCACATCTGGCTATTTAAAATTAATTTGGTTAAAATAAAAAATTCACTTCCTTAATCACATTTCAAGCTCTCAACACTCACATATGGCCAGTGGCTATCATACTGTGGATGGTGATGCAGCTGGAGAATATTTCCATCCTGGTAGAAAGTTCTAAAGAATAGTGCTTATGTAGAGAACCAAACATCACGAGCCAGCACAACTGTGCTTCCTGAGTATAAGTGATGAGAGCATAAAATATTATGGAAGTTGATTCAGCTAATATGGATGGCTAAGTGTGTTTCCTTTCTTTCCCTCCTCCTCCTCCTCCCCCCCATGTTTAATTTCCCCAAAACTAGGTATTTGTGTTGATGAGGAAGACAGTCCCACACAGGGTAGAACATTCATTACTTGGTCAGAGCTGTTCAAGTAGATAAAATAGCTCCTCACGTAACTTTTGGTATTAATCATATGAACACAATTACTAAGAACTTTTCTTAAGGTCAGCATCTTTATAAGTCTTCCTTCTTATCTGGGAGCAAGGCTGTGTTACTAGATCTCCTGGATATTTCCCCACACTTGACCATTGCCACTGCTAGGTTTTAGCTTTTTACCAAGTGCCACAACCCAATTATATAATCATGAAATGGCCGATCTGAACATATCCTCACCCGCCCACCCCCCAATCTTCAGCCACATATATATGAAACTAGCTAATGATAACCGGTGGAAGGAACACCCTTTCAAATCTGAAGACACTCTAATCACTTACCAATAAGATGGTTTTTCTGAAGAGGAATTATCCCTGACAGTTGTTACCACTTCATTCTTCTTGGATAACAAAACCTAAGGTATGTTCACATCTTTCGCCCTATCTATAGTGGACCAAAACCTTTTCCACAGGAAGGAAGGGGTTGTGATTGAGAAGGAGCACAAGGGGGAACTTCTAGGATACGGTAATATTGTATTTCTTGATCTGGGTGGTGGTTCCATGAGTATTTCACTTCCCATGCTCTGAAACAAAACTACAGTACACTGGAGAGGATCCTGGGCCATCCCTAAAGACAACAGATTCAGAGGGCACACAGAGCCTGAGAACTCTGGAGGTCCTGAGATAAGGGACGGGACATCTGGAGGGCTACTTATCTTCTAAAGACTTATCAGCTGGAAAAAGTCACCCAAAGGGAACAGTCCTCTAAGAGCTCTCAGGCACATCCTCAGAGAGACAATATTACATAAAAATAATTCAAGGTTTCCCCCCCTTCATAATTCACTGATTGTTTTTTCTATTTCTCATATCTTCCTTTTCAAATTTCCCTTCTCACTCACCCCTCTATTTTATGAGACTTACCTCCTAATTTACTCATATATGCACCTCTGCTTCACCCTGGCAAGTCCACTCGGCTTGCTCCCGGTGTTGCCAGCTGGCACTACTGATCTCATCTTACCCTCAGATCAGGGCTGGGGAAGTCCATCTCTAAGCCTGCCTCCCTAAGCAGAGCAGTTTTTGGTTTTTGTTTTTAAATTCTGCTGGGCAGATGGAGGAGGACTTGGGCTTCTATGTACAAAAGTGATCAGCCCTACTCCACACTCCTTTATAAGCCAGCTGAAACTCTGGGAAGAACTATTCAATGGAAACCAGTAAGTTGGTGTTTTCTTAATAAACATAAAAATGTTCCCGAGAATAATTAATATTTTTAAACATTCACTTTAAAAAAGAAAAAAAAGGATTGGCTCATTTTTTTCCTCCCCTTCCTGAATGGCTAGGGGCTTAAAATAATTCAGTGGAATTTACTGCTCATCTTTTATACTTACTCAGCTTAACTAATGTTTCAGTAAATTTTTCACAGTTGATTGCAACTCGGCATAATAGATGGATGAATTGATGATAAGAAAAGAAGTAGTCTAGCAGCATACGATCATAAACGTCATCTTTGCCCTGAAGGTTAAAGATGATAAAATGGTTGCACTTAAATTGTATAATAAATTAAAGAGCATATTTTGTGCAAACGTAATAAGTTTAACTAAAAAGCTGATTAAATATTTAAATTCTATAAGAACCTAGTTTTAAATTCCAAGTTTCTGTTAATGTTATTAAGATCTTAATTGTCACAGGTTTATTTTCAGTGTGCAAATGCCTTCAATTAAAATTACCCCTTATTTCTATATACTTTAATAAAGTAAAATTACTGTAGGATTTTAAAATGTGACACTTGAGCTCTATAGACATATCATCAAGAAGAGCGAATTAAATTTGATTTTTGAAATAGAGTCCAAATAATTTCTGTAATGGTTACTACAGTGTTAATTATTTTAAATATTTTATCTTATAAGAACTTCTTAAATGTAGTTAAGATCTAAAGACAGCGGGCAAGGGAGAATGTGAATAAAGTGGGGTGAGGAAAGATAAAGTGGAAAAATTGTTTAGAAAAGTGTTGGAACTGAGATAAGTTATCCTGTGTCAATGTACCTTCTATAATTTAGAATTAGCATTATTTTAGAGTTAAGTATTAGAGAACAAGAATTAGGTTACAAATGATGACAAATCTATCAATCAGTGATAATTAGGCTTAGGTCAAAGGATTATAATTAGAGGGCAGTAAAAGAAGTCATTGATTATATGGCGAAATATAAACAATAGTAAGTACCTAACTTGACCTTTCAGATTTAGATATATGACCCATTTATAATTTAGCCTAGTGACAAATACTAATGAGACTGTTAGGATATTTTTTGAGGGGGAAAAAAACTTACTACTTGTGCTTATTGTTGATTTTGCAAATATTCAACCAACATTTCAGAGCAGGAAAAAGTCCAAATGAGTCTAATCTTCTTAGGATCCACAAAATGATCATTTAAGTCTAATATACTCATAACTGCCAGAGGGGAATTTCAAATTACTGTGTACTAGAAAAACATGGTTTTCCTGGCATCCCAACATACCTTACTGGTTTCCACCATTGTGGGCAAGAGGCACATATTGAGTTCAGGGCGCGGAGGCCGAATATTGCTTTTCCCTCCTATTAGCTTGATATTTTCTCGACAAGGGAAATAAGGTCCAAGAGACACTAAGACATTAAAAGTGTACAATAAGAATAAATGGAAAAAATAAATCTCCATGTTTCAGTGTGCAGAAAGATTAAATGCCAACCATGTTCAGTACCGTGCTAGATGAATACATACTTGGTATATTACTGTGATGGTAAGTACAATGGTTGTGTTGTAGAAATGGAACCAGAGTATGAAGAAAGTCATGGGGACTCAAAAGCACAAGTTCCTTGAGGACATCTGAAAATGAAAACACAATTTGGGTATTAAAAAACTGGAGTATGTTACCTGCTACTTTCAAACTCACAAATCCTATTGGGGTGACTGACTACAGTGTGGCAGCTAAAAAGTTTTAGAGTCTAAAACTGTTCTAGCACTTAACTCTGGGAGAAATTCTGTCTGATGCTTAATCAAATCTGGATCAGCAGAGTTACTAAACAACAATAGGGCATCATTTAGAAACCAAAGTTTAAAACTATTAAGAGAAGCATCATGGAGAAGTACACTGAGGGAAATATTTAATGCATACTGATTATGTATCTTCATAAAATCAATCAAAGCACCTTATAAATCTAAGGTTCAAAATTCTTTGGATCTGAGAATCCTTCATCTACTTTTAATGTTTCATGATGCTAGCTGGACTGATTCTCATCCTGTAATTACATAGGAGTAAAGCTCATGATGACAGGCTACTGGCGGAGTTTCTGGCAATTAGAGGTTACTGCTATGCACCCCTCCTCTCTTTTTTTTTTTTTGGCCACACTGCACAGCCTGTGGGATCTTGGTTCCCTGACCAGGGACCGAACCCGTGCCCCCTGCAGTGGAAGCACAGAGTCTTAACCACTAGACTGCCACGGAAGTCCTACACCCTTTCCCTCTTAATGGAGAAGTGTAGGCCTGTAATTCCACAGAACATCAGGCCAACACCTGCCAAGACTGACTGCTTCTACATGACAGTTATACATGTCATTTTGAGAAATTGTAAATAAGCAGCTATAGTCTCTAAAGATTATTTAAATGGCTTCTAAGGCAGTACAAAATTCAATATGAATTTAAAACAAGGGGACCCTTTAACAGACACAAATTATCATTATAAATATGCAATCAGTAAAAATATAAAAATTTACACAGGAGTCTAAGAACAGCTACTAGGAAGTATCTTCAGGCAAAAGAACTCACAGGGAAATAATCACCCCCACCTCTTTACAATGTCAGTTCTAATCTGTAAACATCTGCATGATTCTACCTTGTTTAAATAGGAACAGAAGACTTCAGAGCTGTAAGAGACCTAGAGATAACCTTAGGTCAGCAAGCCCATATATATAAAGTGACCTGCCTATAATGACATACTTAATTATTGATATGTTAAGAAACAGAACTCGATTTTCTTAGGATCTGCTGGCCAGTGTAAGTCACACATAAGAAGTACAAATGTCTTCCAAACTATAGAACTAACATTACATCTTACATATACACAAACAATCCCACAAAAATGTTCTTCCACTAGGTTTTTACACAGCTATATGTTCCAAGTAACTTACCTATACAGGCATTTCTAAGTTCTGGAGGGCTATAGGAATTAAGAAGAGTTAACAGTTTATGGGCAAATTCAATTCGCTCCTGCCACTGGATTAATGCTTGTTTCACATCTGCAAACACAAAAGCATATGTAAATATGCCATTTGAGATCAAACTTCCTCACAATTATTTTGTTGTAAACTACAGAATGCTTACACTAAGAAATCCAAATTAATTACATAAACATCTTTGGTGAAAGCTAAGTGATTATTTTCATGAGATGGCTACTATTGTTAAACCTGCTGTATTTCTTAAAAGCACATATTTTAAGTGATGATATGCCCCATTTTCTAGGCATTTATATGCATTTCAAAGTTCACACTACTTTATAGGGACACAAGAGATGTTTGTTTTATAGTTATTTCTCTTGAAAATAAATGATTTAACCTAAGCCATGGAAGTTTCCAGCCGGAGGAACTTCACAAATACTCATGTTGTTACTGTGCTTAGAAATATTTTCCAATCTCCTAAATCTTGACGCTTATAGCATGCTTGCCCATTTTTCAGGCAGAGATAAAGAAAATAGACAAGAACATTCCAGTTTTACATCAGGAGGTCATGATAAACATTTTCCTAATGGTTAGCTAACATCAGCCCCGTTTTCCGTACATAAATTAGAGAAGAAGACAAATTCTCTGAGGCATGTGGTTTAAAAGTCTTACTTCACTCTTTAATTGTTAAACTAACAAAAATAAGAAGTAGGATTAATCAAACCTTTTCTCTGAAGATATGGGCGAGTAGACTTCAAAACTGAAAGGAATATTGACAGAAGTTCTACTAAGTCTCCAGTCACGTGGCAAGCTGTGGCTTCATGATACATCATGTGCAGTGTGTTGAAAGACTACAAGTGATTTAAAAAAATGAAAAACTTCATTTCACTTTTACTTTATTGAGCCACAAAATGGTACTGCTCATCCTCTATGACAGATGTTTTCAGACTAAGACTATGTGTGTGCATATCTGCACAAAGCAAATGTATCTGCTTTCTATCTACAAGTCAAATTCTCCCATTCAGCTCTTTTAAAATACAAAATAGTCCTCACTTTCACAGTGTGATATTTTGTGTTTACATTTTACTTTGAAGGAATAATTTGTTTAATCTGATTTTTTTTTTTTTTTTTTGGTTACTGTTTGCTCTAAGTACATATCTCTAAGACTGCAAGCTTTAGAGATTACAAAGCAGCAGCAGCAACAACAGGAAGACTGGGGAGAATAGGTGACTGCTTTAACTAACTTTCCAGGGTTTCTATGAAAGACGGTGGTGAAATAGCTGTCAGTCATACTCTAAATAGTAGGTCTGAAAGAGGTAAAAGAACTCCAAAAGGTAGGAATTCCTTTAATCATATTGGCTTGTTAAATCTTTTGATTCCTTTAACGGTACTAGCTTAATGAAATCCTTAGTTTTTTCCTATTTCATTTTACACCAATGCATCTTCTTTCTAATCCTCTCAAATCAGTCCCCCATAGCCTATGTACTGTTCGCAATTCACAGCTGAAAATTCATAACCTAGAATCTGTGGCAGTACGTAATCTGAACAATGTACTTGTGTGGCATTTAACCTGTAAGCTGTGAGGACAGGAACCATGTCTGTCTTGTTCACTGCTGTATCCCCAGTGCCTAGCACAATGCCTGGCACAGAGTAGACATTCAAACATCTGTTGAATGAAAGAATGAAATTCTTACTACTCCTCTTCACATACTTTTGTTTTAGCCAAACAGAAATATTTGGTATTTGTCGAATACAACCAATACCTTCTTGCCTTTGTGCTGATTAAGTCATTTATCTAAATGTTTTCCCACTTATCTCGGCAAGTACAAATTCTTCAAAGTGCAGTTTCACATGTTGTATTTCCTATTCTATAATACCATTAACTGAAAAAACTATCCTACCTCTTAATTTTCATGGTGCCCTTGGCATGTACTTTCATCTTACCTCCATTATTAGACTAAAGGGTACTATGCACCTCTGTGGACTTAAAATCATCTCACAGTTGTGGATGTTCAATAATCATGGGAAAAATTAACAGCTGATTGTAACCACCTGTAACAATCTCACTAGCTTCCTCTGATGAGGAACTGTGTCAAATAAGCACACTCTTGAGAAATTATGTGTGTCCTCAATTAAATCCTACAGATTTCATCCATTTCTAGTCTTACAAATGAATTTAATAAAACTAGTCTATTTCAAGCATTCTAAGTACAAACTGAGTGGAAAAGTATGTAATTACTATGGAAAAAGAAAACAGCACCCCAAAACTGTGACCTAATTCTTCTTGGAATGTAAATTAGCATTTACTGATCTGCATATTTAAAATCCAGACACCTGTAAAACAGTTTACAATAAACTTTAAATATCCACAAAACAAGAAGTTTGGGTGAGAACATTAAATTGAAATAAATCTATAGTAAAACGCAATAAAGTATTTACCTCAGTCATCAGGATCAACCCTCGATTAAATACAACAAGAAGTCTGTCTTCATCAGATTCTAATAGTATTCTGAAGGCACTAGAAAATACAGAGTCCAGTTTGAGAACTCTGAATCTGAACAGAACACTTAGGTGATTAAAAAAACAGAAGTAAATTGTCATTTAGGTTCTCTACTTTCTTACCTACAAAAAAGAGACAGCTACATCTAGTTCTTAGTAATATAATAAAAGATAATATTAAATAAGAAACCCTCAATGCAACTTAGAGAAAAGGTATGTCTACTAGTATTACACTGGTCAACTCTTATTAATTATCCACAATGGTGGAAGAGAGGTGCGACAGGAATATTTTTAAAGTTTCAGTAGAAACAATGTTTCTTTTTATAATGGGTTTATCTTCTACATTATGTTAAGTTCCAGATAACAATAAAATACACTTGGTATTATTGAAGCACTC
This sequence comes from Eschrichtius robustus, assembly GCF_028021215.1. NCBI lineage: Eukaryota > Metazoa > Chordata > Mammalia > Artiodactyla > Eschrichtiidae > Eschrichtius > Eschrichtius robustus. The sequence goes on from NC_090838.1 coordinate 52,397,182, forward strand.
ATCAGCTAGTTACTGGGAAGAACAACAGGAGGGGAAAAAAACCCCCAAAACATATGTTGGCCTTGAAAATAATCTACATGATAATCATCCAAAAGTAGGTGCATTACTCTTGTTAATCGACTTTATTTCATTATTAGGTACTGGAAACTGCTATTATACAGTACAACTGGAAATCCTTCTACTTTAATGAGATGTTTTCTTTCATTTTTTAAAAAAATTATCAAGAAAGCTCCAAATATCTTCTTTTGAAAATAAGCTTTAAGCAGTAAACCTTGGGAAAACAGTGTTTCAAAATTAATGCCAAAATTTTAAAAGAGTTCCTTTAAAGAGTCCTGGCAAAAGCACAGTTAATTTCATTTTGTATACTAATAAATAATCAAATTTTAAAGTTTTCTGAAGAAGATCATCTTAAATAACCTTATCTTGGGTTGATTAGCTTAAGATACTGAAGTGTTCAAGAAAGTGTTGCCAAAAAATGTGTGCCTAATAAAAGACATCAGCCCCAAGTCTTAGATTTAATATACGGAAATTAACCTAGACTTAATTTCTACAGTTAAAGGAAATTAAATGTAATTTGTAGCAGTTCCTTTACAGTCATTCAATAACTTCTGTAGCTCTCAACAATTAACTGTAAAGATCGTATTTTGGTATTTTGGCGAATTCCTATAGTTGAAAAAGATAGATAGATCTGGGCTAACTAAAATGAGAAACATATTAACAATGAAACTTATCCAAAGATGGAGGAAGCTATTTCTGGAGACCTCTAGAACTGAACTGTCCAAACATAAGTTAGAATGAATTGCCACAGAGAGCAGGATTTAAGCTTTAGGTGGAAGATGGTACATTAAGGTTCCTTCCAACCCTAAAATTCTATGATTCTGATAAAACACACATAGATAATCCAAAACCAAATCAAAATAAAAACTATTCAAAAGTAGCTAATTAACTCTCAAAATATAAATTCCTCCAAGGTGTCTAAAGGTTTAAATGCTTTCCCAGTAACCCTAAAGAAGTGGTAAACTTTCAGTTATAAACAATTTAAATTATTCCTCTTTAAATGTCAAGATGATGGTCCCCATCCCTTCACTTGTAAAAACAAAACAAACAAAAAACACCAGAAAATATCTTTTTTACCTTATTAAAGTAGTCCAGCAGGAGCGGCCGTCTAAGCAACGTAAGTAACAACTTATGGTTGTTTTCTTAAACTGTTTAATATCTTCCAATTCTTCTTCTCTCATATCTGGCCTCTGAGCTATGAACAGCTGCATCAGGTTAAATAGTTCTTCTACTGCCTGAAAAGGGCAAATAAGCATTATGATGATCTATCTGCTTCTCATTTCTAAGTGTTATGCTCATTAGCCAGTTCTTAAAATTATACAAATTAAGTTAGATTGCAGTACCATCCAAGAATAGTTATAAAATTAGCAGTGGATCCTATTTTTAAAATGTAATACATTATTCACTAAAAGAAAATAATCTTAAAATAGAATTTCCAGATTAAAAACTACAAGTAAATTCAACTTGTTCAACTTTAGTCTTAAAACTGTTTAAATTACTAGTTTTATAATGTCAAATGTATGTTCCAGAGATGGTATGCCCATCCTTTGCCCCCCCCCCTTCTCTATAGTAAATGAGAAATTATTACTTTGTCACAAAGATTTTACACCCCTCAATTACACCTGAATTAATACTGTTTTTGAGAAAACCCTTTGTGCCAACATTTGGAATGATCTTTCTAGACTGACAGATGATCCAGCTCAAGATGGATGAAATGTGGGAACTAATATTTTAGTAAAATCACTAGCTGTGGTTTTATGAACTCATTTACTCATGGGCATGTTAGGAAAGGGCTGTTCTTCTAATACATACTTATCAAAGACCAGAAACCCCCAACCTTCATATTTTTCCTGGCAAAAATTGATTTAAGCACCATTTTCACGAAAAATCTCTAACTGATAAGTTCTAAAATAAAGATGTTACATTTCATTGATGCCTAACAACATTAGGGGATAAATATCCTAACTCACCCAGCACTCATCAAAGGTATATTTAACTTACAGACGTCATGTTTAGTAACTAAATCGGAGATTATTTATATGAATGCGATAGAGAAAAATCCACTGAATCTTAATAAATTGTCCTAACTCCTTCTAAGTTCGGCAGACTCTCATTCTCCTTCCGTATTCTTATAACCTTGGCTTTGAACCTCTTTTGGTACTTAATATACTCACTTTCTTTCCTTTATTATAGGCATTCTAACTTTCTTAACAGGAAATAAGGTTATTCTTTCTGGGTGAGAAATAACAATTCACTACATTATGTCTAAAGGACAGTTAATGTCCTTTCTTCCTCCAACAGGAAAAAGAAGTGTAGCACACAATTCAAGGATACCAATACTTAAAATACCCTTTATTGTAGTCATTTGGTTGAGCTCTTAAGTAAATGCTGAATGTCTTGAAAATGTCTTGAAAAAGTTCCTTCTCCTATACTCTCCTTAAAATAAGCAAACAATTTTTCTTATTAGCAGTTTTTAGCCTCTGGGTTGACAACAGCTTGAAAAAGCGTTCTGCACTCTGCTTCCAATCCCCTTCCCAGATGTATACCCTCTTGGTGTAAGCTTGAGTTTACAACAAAGAGTAAGAGGACAATGATAAGGAATATCCAGGAATGACAGCCTAACATGGAGAGGGGAAAATTTAAAATAAAACCTATAGTCTGCAGAGAAAAAGGGATCAAATTTAGATGGTATGTATTTGTACTCTGACAGGCCCACCTCTTAGCTATTTCATTCACTTGAATGTAGTGTGAACAAACAAAAAAACCCTAGGGAATACTACAGCTAAGATAAAATATTGTCCAGCTACAGCTTAGCATAGCATGTAGATGTTGATAATACCTAAACAGTAAATACTCACTTCCTTAAAACTGTACCACAAAGCTGAATTTTTTCATTAGGTATATATGAAAGACTCATTAACAAAACCACAAATTAACATAGGTAAGTTCCGTTAGAGATAAAATTTCAATATCAACCTAAGAAAAATTATCCACACTTATCAATTTTATAACAACATTTTATACATGTATTCAAGAAAATAAACCTTAAGTCTTTAAGAAAGAACAGTTAAAGTCAGACTGTACTCCCTTATTTTGTCACTACATCCCACAACAGGAAAAACAGGTATTTCCAATCAATTTGAGGATACATATACAAGAGTTATCATTTTACTCACTCCAGGGTATTGGCTGGCATGTGGTGTAAGATTCTTAAAGGCCCACTGAATGTTCTGGTGAGAAGCCAGTTGTCGTGTAAATGCAGGAGACTGTTCACAGCAGAGCCTCAGAATGCCATAGTAGGCAGGCAGCATCCCACGGTTAAAAAGCACCACATCCTGATCATCATGGTCAGCAAGGATGTAATTGAAGGCAATGTTCTTGGTTACCACTGGGTTCTGAACAATAAGGCGGATATTCTCTGGACAGTCAGCACACACATTGTACCAAAATGAAAGCAAAGCCTGTTTATTGTGATTTGTGGCTATTGCTGGCTCAGAAAGTTTAGGCTGGAAAAGGTTCCACAAATCCATGAAATATGTGGAAAACATCAGCTTCTCAGTTTTGGAAATTAAACAGTAAGTCATAAAGCTAAAATAGGGCACTAGCTTTGTAGTGCCATGAACAGCAGCATCAACATAAAGTTTGGCTCTTGAGAGCAAACCAAGGAGCACGTTGTAGACCTGATGTAGGACTACTGTTGTGTCTGGACTGAGTGGAAGGTCACGGGTTGGGATGTGCAAAGACCTTGTTGACCGGAACATCTGGCGGAATGAATTGCTTGGTATAAGGGACACCAGAAGATAAGCTGCAGCTATAAAATGTAAAACAAAACTGTCAGATGCTTACAAGATATAAAATAGACTGAAGAGCAGTCATTAAACACAAAGTCACTCTTCCCTTTAAAAATTAAAATGAGTAAAAATTAAGGGACATGAACATCTCTTTTAATATCTTTCTGCTCTACCACTGGTACCAGAGAAACATCCCAAGGAATGACAAAAACAGACGCCTTCCATTCTGTCACTGCTATTTTTTAAGTGGTGACAACAATCGCATAAACAGAAAGTTTTAAACCTCTTTTGTTTAGCTTTCCCAAGATGTAGAATTTTCCCACTTGTTTTATCATTTTATTTCTTCTCAGGGAATAATATGGTTTAACAGGAAGAACACAGCATTTGGAGCCAGAAGACCTACATAACGCTGTCTGACATGTCAAATCATTAATTTAGGGTCTTAGTTTTCCTCTTCTTTATCAATTATTACAAAATAATTCAGTATTATTTTGTAGATAATGGTAAACTTACATTATAAAGATAGAATGAGATCTATCTAAAAGCCTTTTGTATTATAAAGATTATATATATATATGCCAATTATAGAACATTAACTTTGGAAAATCTCTGAAAGTCTTCTAGGCTAACCTTGCATGCAAAGAAAGAATCCCTTCCTTCAACATACCTGGAAAATGTTATTAAGCCTATGGTATAATTCTGAGAGGATAATGACTCATTAGTTGAACACATCTGTAAAAGGAGTTACTGTTAGCAAGGCACTAAGCTAGGTACTTTGTAACTATTATCTCATTTAATCCCTCACAATCATCCTGGAGGTAGGTGATGATACACTGGAAAATCTGAATCTTAGAGAAGCAAAGACCAAGGTCACACAGATAAAAAGGGGGAGCCCAGACTTGACCTCGAGAAACGATGATGATGATGATGACGATGATAATGGTAACGTACAAACAGCAACAAGAACTGCTAACATTTATCAAATGCTTAAATTTAACACATTCTTTATGTAGTTGGTATTAGTTTTATTATCTCCACTTTTACTCAGACTTAAAACAGTAAGACTACCCCATTTTCCACAGCAAGTGGCAGAGCTGGAATTCAAACCTTGATTGTCAGACTCATGAGTTAATCATCCTAACAACATTCACTACAGAGCCTCCTCAAGGCATCTAATGCCTTAGTATAACCCTTTTCAATACACCTACTAATTCTGTCTCCCACTATTCTACCTATAATTTGATAACTTCCATCATACTGCCAAAGCAAATACAGTTAGGGTTTCTAAAGTTAATTGTAATCTCTTTTATGGATTTATGTCAAATTAAACTTTATTTTTGCATAATACTCCATTTCTACATATTTCATCACCTATATATTGCTCTGATTAGCCTGTTTTCAGTCAGGCTCAATTTGGTATGTGTTTCAAATATAAAAACTTGGCATGTAGGTGTCATCTTGATCAATTTTGTATAAAACTGCAATTGAGAAAATAATTTGATTAAAAAAATTATTCAGTTTAAGTTAAATACTTTTACCCCAACATTTTATTTTGAAAAAATTTTGAACACTGTGAAAGGCTGAAAACATTCTACTAAATAACGACCCATGGACCTACCACATAAATTCTACAATTAACATTTTGTTTTGCTTTATCACATACCTAACCATCTACTTATTTCTATAAAAACTATTTGCTTTTAAATAAAAAAGTAAGTTCTGTTAGGGAAGAAAAACCCACAAATTTTTAATTATTTTTATCTTTGAGAACAAACAGGGAAGTCAATGTAGAAGAACAGACCATCTTTCTAAAAACTGCCTTGCTATAACTTAAAAATTCCTGGGTCTAGAGAACTAAGAACAAATCGTCCATTTCTATATGGCAACTCAACTATTTTAAGACACCTATCGTGTCACCATTTTCTTTTCGCTAAACATCCTAAACAGTCATTCCTTAAAATTATTTTGTAGGATTTAGAAATATTTCTCTGTAGCTTTTCTTCTATACATGTTACTCTAATTCTTACTGAGTTATACTGATTCTATTTAAATATTTGGGGCCCTATTTCAAGTTATATTATTTCAAAAGCATGTTTTCGTATTTCTATAGTCTTCACTATTATAATTTTTAAATGATGCATAACAATTTATTTCCTATCCGAACATCTAGTTTTAAATTTTTCACACTTACAAATAATGCTGTTGGACATTCATATATTGGATGACTTACTTATACCAGAATCCCTGCAATGGTATTACTGAGTTGAAAAAGGGAAAAAAAATTTAAGGATCTTGGTACATACTGCTAAACTGCATTTCATAAGGGTAATATTAACTTACAATGTCGCTGCAGTGTATAAAAATGCTATTTCTTTAGCACTACTATGAATGTTAGGTGTACCAGCTAGCTAAAAAGCTTTTCTTTTTGTTTTGTTTTTTTTTTGTTTGTTTGTTTGGTTCAGCAAAAGTTTTTAATTGTTTTATGGCCAGGAGTCAGGACATAAATACCAACCAGCATATGTGTCAGCTCTTACAAATATCCCATTACTGTGGCGTTAACTAAACTGGCAGGAAAAAAAAGCCTATGAGCAGAGTACCATTGCCAATCCATGTGTACCCACCACTGAAACATGTTTTCCCCTAATAAACCTTTTATTTTAGAAGAGGTAGAACAGACAGTTCCTATACACCCTTCTCCCATTTCCCCTGTTGTTAACAGTATTGCCATGGTACATTTGTTGTGACTAAGGAACCAACACTGGCAAATTACTATTAATTAAATTCCACACTTCAGATTTCAATAGTTTTGTCCTAATGCTCTTTTTCTGCTTCTAGGATCTCATTTAGTATACATGAGATTTAGATGTCATGTCTCCTTAAGCTCCTCTTGACTGTGACACTTTCTCAGACTTTCTTTGGAAGACCATGACAGTTTTGAGGAGTAGTGGTCAGGTATTTTTGTAGAATGTCCCTCAAATTGAGTTTATCTGATGTGTATAATGGTTAGACTCAGGTCATGGGATTTTGGGAGGAAGACCACATGATGAGGTGCCCTTGTGCATCACACCATACCAAGGGCACATACTATCAACATGACTTATCAGTGACATTTTTAACCTTACTTATCTGCCTGACTTAATGTTTGTAAGTTTCTTAAAGTTATATTCTCTATCCCTCATACTCTACTCTTTGAAAGCAAGTCACTAAGCTCACACTCAAGGGGGTTTCCCTTTTTTGGGGGAAGATGTACATAAATTTTTTGGAATTCTTCTGTATGGGAGATTTGTCTCTTCTCCATTTCTTTGTTTATTCAATCATTCATTTGTATCAGTATGGACTCATGGGTATTTATTTTATACTTTGGATTATAATTCAGTGCTATGTTAATTATTTTTTCTCTCAAATTGTTCCAGCTTTGGGCATTGGGAGCTCTTTCAGGTTGGTTCTATGTCCCTTTGACATACCCCCATCATTTTGTTTTTGGAGTACTTCCTTACTTTCTGGTTCTACAAGATGCTACAGGCTCATCTTGTATATTCCCTGCCCCAGTCCTACAATCAGCCATTTCTCCAAGGAGCTGTGTTTCATTTTATCGGAAATGATGTTTAAAAACATGGATCTGGGTATTCCATGTGCTTGCTGCTACTGGAGTGTCACTGATTGTATGCCCTCTCAGCAGAAAACTAGGAAATATGATCTTAATGATTAAATTGAATGATTAAAGAATTTAAAAAATTAACTACTTTGATTTTTATTTCTTTTAATACTGTCAAAAGAAAACATACTCTTGTGTTTATTTACAATCAGTTACCTATTCTGTGAAGTATCTATTTTTGGTATTTGTCCATCTGTCTTCCAAGATCTTTGTTTATTCCCTTCTGGCCTGGGTACAATAAAGATATTTATCATTTAACTCCCATAACTTCAGAGAATATTTTCTCTCAGCTTGTTTTGTGTTTTTATTGCTACTTTACTCTTAGCCTTCTCAAGTTACTTTTAAGACAGGATTTTCTGACCCACTACTCTCTTCACTAATGCCGATCATGCTTCGTGATTCTATCAAGAAAGGAAACAAAAATGATAGTGGTGGTGATATCACCCAAGACAAGACATAGTTTCCTATCCTTAAAAAAACAAAAACACTATAGATATTTGTAAAACATCGCCATAGGTTTTCAAATACTAATATAACTTTGGCGTTTAAAACAATATCTCTAAGAGCCTTTTTGTATTATACAATGGGCATATTATGATCACCTTAAAACAAACAAAAAACAAAACAAAACGTGGAACAACAACAAAATGGTTTCTTAAATTCTGAATACTTGACTTACAAGTCCTGACTCTAGGATAATTGTGAGCCAAAAGAAACCGCTCGACCCAGTTTTCCATATTCTGTAGGACCCAGCTGTGTGCCAGTTTATTTCGGGGTGTCTGCACTGCCAACCAATCCAGACACTGAGAAGGATTGTATTCAATTACCTACAAGTAAAATGACAAGAACAGAATATAAGGCTAACTGAATGAGCAGTTACTTTTTTAAACTTACTTTTGGTATGTGCATCAGACACTTTAAAGCTAAATAGTTTTTTGAAAACTAGAGCCTGAAAGAAGTTTCACACCCATGTTTTTTCCCATTTTTAAAGCCACTTATTTTTATTAACAGGAATATGTTCAAGGAGAATTTGTCATTAGTTTACGAAATAAAATTATAATAACCAAGGACTCTAACACAGGACCAATAAGAGAACTCAATGACCTTTAAGGTCTTAAGTTTACAAAGTTATTTAAAAGTGCTTTTAATTCTCTACAGTTGCCATCTTTACTTTTCTTACTGTTTGCCCAATCTGCTTCTATAAGTGAGAATGAAAACTAGCTCACTATACTGCTGGGAAGATTTTTTTCATTGGAAAAGGAAATCCTAGGAATCTAGAGTAGGGGTTGGAAAATTATGGCTCTCAGGAGCCAAAATTACGGCTTCTGCGGTTTGCCTGTTTTTAAGTTTTTATTGGAACACAACTATGCCCACTCACTTACATTTTGTCTATGGCTGGTTTTATGGTAAAACAGCAGTTGAATGGTTCTAACAGAGACCATATGGCCCACAAAGCCTAAAATATTTACTATCTGGACTATGAAGAGAAAAAGTCTGCCAGGCCCCTGGTCTAGAGAGTGGGCATTTCCAACACTCACTAAGAAGAAATTCTGTAACCTCAGCAGTCACTCTGGAAGAAAGGAAGTGGTTGGTATTTCCTCTGTATTTTCTATCAACTGCTGAAAGCACCTGGTTTGTATTTCTAGGGCTTCTACCACTTCACAGAATCTTTTTTGAGGATACGGGAATGAGGACCTCGGATGGGCGGAAGACTGTTTATGACTCTACGAGAAAGTCTTTAAACATCTGAGACACTAGGGAAGAACTCTTTTTTCCCCTAGATCTTCTGACTAAAGCATCTCTTCTTCCCTTGACCTGTGACTTACTAAAACCATTCTGAGTTACCCAAGCAAGAAGAAACTAGTACTTAAAATGTGAGTGATTGTGTTAGAAAAATAAAGCCCTCGGAAAAATAAACACTAAAACATCTGCTGCAAGACTTACCTCCCATATCCTCTGCAGAATGTAAGATGCAAAGGGAGGCATTCCTGGAGGTCCACCAGCAAACTCCATTAGCATAGTCAACAATTTAAAGAAAGGATTGGCTGCCTATAAGACACATACACGACTGTGTATTTAGATCTGTTTGAACCCATCATTTCCAGCGGAAAACAAAGAAGTATAACTCTTCTACAGATCACATTTAAATCTGCTGTATTAGGTTAGAGAGCTCAGTACTCATACATATGAACCTGAACTCTCATAAAGCAGAAGGGTGAGCTCAGGATACAGTGTCAATTGCGTGGGAGCCACATGTAACAGAAAACGTCTATTTTTCTGGATGTCAATTTGGGAAAAAAAGTATCAAAACTCTTGTTAATGAGACAACCATGTTTATAGAAAAATTTAGATTAAAAGTTTCCTACAGCAACCTTTGCTCTCTGAGGTATAATTTATATTAATATTTGACATGTATTACCAAAGTAGCTATAACATTTTCATTTTATGAAAATACATACTTCTCCACCTAGGCAGAATTCTGGTTAGCCTACTTTCTTCTAAGGTACAATATGATATAGCTTCAAACCAAACAACTTTAAAGCTCAGTATCTAGGTGGCACTCTGATATATTCAACTTATACGTAAATTTATATTTAATTGGGAAAATGACATTTGTGACAAGATGTGAAGAAGTAATTCAGTTTATTCAAGTTACATAGTTAAAATAGGTTGTTGTATTATGAGGGAAGCCTTGATACATTTTTTCCCAGAAACAATTAGAAAGGTTCATTTGAAAGCATTGTCAGTGCTGACAGTAGTTTGAAAAACATGAATGAATAGATGTCTACATACCTCAGGAGTCAATTTTGCTATTGATGTGAAAAGCATAGATACAATCTAAAACAAAACAAAACAAAACAAAGGGGATAATTTCAGGATATTCTTCTACAAATTATCAAAAAACTTTTAAGACTGTTTCTCAGCACTTACATGTTCTGCAAGTCGATTATTGTATCGACAAAGGCTGAAAATCAGATTACAAGTTTGTCTTATATTGATGCCATCACGAATATGTTGAAACAAGAAGGGAAATCCCTGTTAAAAGCAAAAGTTGTTCATTTAAGAACTATTTTGTTGTTATTTTTGTGATTATCAAGTGGTCTAATATTGAGACGGTATTACCTTTCCTCCTGTTAATGCCGCCATGTCAGTCTGTGATAATGTCAAATGCCTGAAAGAAAACATTAGTGGAAATAAGTTTTTCTTTCCTCTATACTACTTTATAGCCATTTGCATCATGACACATAACAAAATTGTTGATTCAATTACAAGTGTACCAAGCCACCATCATAAAATGATTTTTGAACTTTCTGCTAGCTAGACTTGCTCACTAGACACAATTTTTCAAAATTCCAAGATTGGTACATAGAAGTCCAAATTTACTTTATTTCCATTTAATTAACTCAATATTTTGGTGTACTGTAACACTAGGATGGGTCTAATTTAGAGAGCATTTTGTTGACATGAGAACCTTCAAAACAAAACGAACTTCTAAGAAATAGAGAATTTCACTTTCAAGTTTAAAATTACTGCATATTTCTTTAACTTATTATAGAAAATTTCAAACACATACAAAAATAGAATACTATAAGCATCCCATCACTCAGTTGCAAACTGCCACCTTACGGTCAGTCTTGATTCATCTGTACCTCCTACTCATTCAAATATGAACTATTTTGAAGCAATTCCAGATATTTTATCACTTAGTCCATAAATTTCAATACATATCTCAAACATAAATTTCAAAAACATAAACAACACTACCATTATTCACACCTAAAATAAATTAACAATTTCTTATTATCATACAAGATCCAGTCAATGTACAATTTCCTCAAGTTTCTAAAAAATTTTTTTATAATTTGTTTGAATCAGGATCCAAATAAAGTCCTCTGTTGACAGTGGTTGAAATGTCTTTTAAATCTCTTTTAGACAACTGGTTTCCCCTCCGATTTTGTTTTTATCTTGCAATTAATCTGTTGAAGAAAGCAGGTGGTTTGACCTGTAGAATTTCCCACATTTCCATTTTGCTGATTATATCCTTGGTGTGCTGTTTTAACATATTCCTCTGTCCCCGTATTTCCTGTAAACTGGTAGTTATTAGATCTAGAGACTTGATCAGATCTAGGTTTGACTTTTTAATCAAGAATACCTTATAAATGGTAGTGTGAACTTTCATCAGGAGGCACACAATGAAAAGTTGTACCTCTTTTTGTAATGTTTTCAGCCCATGATGATCATTTCCTAGATCCATTATTGCATTTGGGATGCAAAATATTGATATCCTAATTCCAGCATTACTTGCTCATTTATTAGCTCAAAAACCTCTATGACGATGAACATCCCTCTCATTTACCATTTGGTTGCCATGAAGTATAATTCTTGCAGGTAAGATAAATACTTGATATTGTTCCTTTATTAATAAGTTTCCAAAATTGTTACTGGGTTTCTTAATATACTCCAAAGGTTGTCAATAATTTTTAAAATTTTGTTTTTAGGTATCATTATGAACTCATGGATGTAAGCATCCATGATGTGTTTTAGTCCACTTGCAGTTGTTATTACTATTATTGATGCTCAAGCTGTCCAATCTGTGACCAGTAGAAACCTCCTTAAGTTGACTCTTGAGACCTTTTAACATGACCTCAGTAGTCTTTGATAGCCTCCTTGCTTTCCAAAATGACAAAATGTTCGAAGCTTCCCATTCATTTCTTGCCCAAGACCTGGAATTAGCCATTTTCCCAAGGAACCTTGATTTTTTTCAGTGGGAAATGTTATCTAGATGCCAGGGGCACTCACTGATTTTTGGGTTGGACAGGATTTCTAGGCCTTCTCAGAAAATGGAGATACATAATACATTTTTTGTTTGCTTAAGACAAAATATACCATGAACTCTACTGATATTCCCAAATTCAAATTTAGTTTTGAAGAAATTATGTAAACATCCTACAATTTTATATTTGTATTTCTCTTTTCTTTTCCTGAAAATCTTGGTTTTCTAATGACATTAACAATTATCTATTTGTTTTATTCTATAATACAGTTTCAGAATAATAATTCTAATTATACTACTACTCACAATATAATTAGTAAAACACTTGAGAATAATTTTACAATTCTTTTTGTCCTTCAGGTACATCCCACTAAAAATTACAGTTAAATCAATGTGTTCTAAAGTCACTTTAATTCCTCTCCAGTGGCTATGTCACCAACTCAATATACAGTTAGGCTCATTTATTTCAGTCTGCTTTTGATTTTTAGGGATTGCATTTTATTAATTTATTTATAATTATAGAAAACATTTACATGATTCCAAAGATAAATCTAAAAAACAAAACAGTGTACTATATTCAAAGAAGTCAAACTTTCATTCCTGTCCCCTCCAGCCTGTTTTCCCCTCCCCCAACCACTGGAAACTTTTAAAATTTATTTTTAAAAATTTAGTCTTCAATTAGAAAAATAGTCAATTCTTGTTATTTGTAGTACTTACGTTCTATAAAGAGCTGCGAACACTGAATTAGTGAACACTGAATCACTGCTCATAGGGAAAACATACACTTAGGTTCCTCTGAACCTCTGGTCATAACATTTTCATCAATAGATCAATATGTTACCTTGTTTAATGTGTGTTTCTGTTTAAAGACACCTGATTTAATGTTGACTCATTAGCACTGAATACAGAGCAAACAGCACTGTAACTCAAACCTGAATGAAGCTTATCTAATGTGTACTTTCTCCTTAAGGCATATTATGGCCTTCTTGAGCTTAGGAACACACTAGACAGCACTTGGCACTATGCTTGGGACCATTTTTAAACAGCCAAATCACCAACAAAAAGCATAAATGTGAAAAATGTGGCATATATTGCAAACAAAAATTTGTTTACAATTTGAGCACCGAAACAAGAAGGCAGAGTGTCACCATGTTTGACCTCAGCTGGAGAAGTGTGTGTCGGGTTAACTCCAATTTTTTGCCACTCTGTACATTCTGTAATCCACAAATCACTGTAAATGCTTCACAAGTACTGATTTGGGGATTACAAATAAATTTAAGTTAAGTAGGAGAATTCACAAATTGGAGATCCGTGAATAATGAGGCTTGGTTGCACGCACGCACGCACACACACACACACACACACTCTCTCTCCCTCTCTCACTCACTTTGTGTCTCACAGCCTCCCCTTCTTAAAAAGTAGCATACTATAGGGAATTCCCTGGTGGTCCAGTGGTTAGGACTCGGTGATCCCATAGGCCATGCTGTGTAGCCAAAAGAAAAAAAAAAGTAGCATACTATATATACTTTTGTCCACCTTGTCTTTTTTCACCTCAGTGATATGTATCTTAAAGATCTCTCCATGGTAGTACACATACATTCCATACTGCCTGTTTTCTTTCTGCTACAGAGTCCTCTATCACGTGGATGCTCTGTTTCTTCAACTTGTACCATCTTTGTGGACATTTTCAGTCTTTTGCTGTTTATAAACACTGCTTCAATAAACAGCACTGCACATACATCTTTTGGTGTTTTGGAAACAGAATCCCAGAAGTGGGGTTGCTAGGTCAAAGGATGAATGCACATATAATTTTGCTAGATATTTTACTGTATATTTCTTCAATGTATATTTCTAACATGACTCAGGCAAAGTAAGAGTTTGGTACAAAGGATCGAAATACTTACGCTACAAGAGTTGATGGAAAGTGTTGTTATTATTTAAAAGGAATTAAGTAACAAAAGCTACTGAGTTAATAATGATAAAACAATTATGTAAAAAGAATAAAATCAAACATGCTTTAAGCATTTTGAATGTTGAAACATTTCACCTTTCTGAGCGAGACTGTTCAACCAAAAGAGCAACTAAAGCTATCATTTTTTCAAGAGCAGCTGGCCTGTATTTTTCTTCTGCCAGAGAGAGTATATCTTCTTCCTCCTCCTCTTCTTCCCCTTCTTCCTCTGACAACACTTCAACTTGAGGCTAGAACATAACACAATTCATTTTTAATATAATATTATTTTTTAACATTATGTTGAGAGAAAAGAGCTTGATTGTCTTACATAACAATGCAGGGTAGACAGTGGCAGGAGCATGTATCATGAAAAATAACCACTCAAAGGCCTAACCTTAACTTTAAAAGTCTAAACCACATTCAGGACAATTTTAGATTTAATAGGCAGAACTGTAAAGAACAATAATTCCCAATATTGTATTTACCTTACCTAAAGCTATAAATTCTTTAATAATAATTTTTTTTCTTATAGGCAAGCTCTTTGGAAGATAAATCAGGAACAATATTTATATGAGTATGATAAAACGGTATTTCATATTTAATAAAAATACCAGTTACACAAATTAAGGAATCCATATTTGCAGTTTTCAGATAATCCAAACAGTAGGTATTTCAAAGAGATATTCATTTGGGGTTTGAAATGCAACACTGAAAAGATTTTATGATCTAACAAAGCAAAAGAAAAGCAGTCTAAATAAGTAGACATCTAGGCTGAAATTAGATAATAACAGTACATATTTGGAGAACCATTACAGCACAGTAGCTAACAGTTTCGTTCAGGATTCTAACCAAGGGTCAAAGCCTAACTCACTGTGATCTAAAACAAGTTAACTTCTTTATGCCTCAAGTTCCCCATCTGTAAAATGGAGATAACAACAGTACTTACCTCTTAGGGTTGCAACAAGGATTAAATAAGATAGAGCAAAGAGAGCATTCAATCCAATGTGGTCATTACAGACAACACAAAATTGATGTAATAGTTTTAATATTATGAATTGAATTTTTGGAAGACTGACAGACTTAATATAGCAAAGGGCTTTAAAAATATGGCCAGCAAAAATGTTCACCAAAACACAACATGCTACTGATAAGACCCTAAAGCAGGTAATGGCCATTTTGCCTAAATTTATTTGCTTTGATCCAGGGCCATACCAGTGAAATCTATCATTTGACTGTTTCTTCTCTTGCTATATCCATTAAAAATATCAACCAAACATAGACCCTTAAAATCATTTAATATCAGGGCTAGAAGGGACTTCAAAGGAATCTAGTATGTTTCTATGATGCAAACTTGAAAACATGGCCTCTAAATCCCTGATATGAGACAGAATTGTACTTACATTTTCAGGTCCTTTGGTTCCCATGTAAAAATGTACCATTGTAGATATGGCTTGCAGTGAAAGCAAAAACTGGCTCTAAAAATAAAAATATTGATTTAAAAATATAAAATAAAAACAAATTAAGTTTTAAATACTGAAAATAAGTACATAATACCAGAAATAAACAAGATATAGCCTCACCTCTTCTTCACCCATTTTGGCAAATTCATAAAGGAAGGCAAAATATTCTGTAAGATGTTTACTGTGAGGCTTTACACCATGTTCCATGATTAATAACAGAGTTCTCACAAATCGAGTGACACATGAACGACCACCTATATCTTCTACTGAAGCATCCATATCATCAGACCTGAAAACACAATTTTATATATCTTAGAAAAAGTATGAAGTCTGGGGATAGATATTTTGGGAGGAGAAATATTTTAAAAACCTGAATTTATCTCTTTCATCTTTGTAATAATGAATACCAATTACAATAATACAAATAGTTGGATTCCAGTTATCATGTCTCTCTGAAATCAAAACAAAAAGACTAAGTCAAGGTTACTTGTAGAGGATTTTGAAAATGCAATTAAATAAAAATAAAACAAAAGTTTTCCTTCTTGATTTATATTATTACAGATTATTTTTAAATAGGAGAACCTAAATATTTCAGTGTGGATATTTAAAAATACTTCATAGGCAGATAATCAAAAAACTTAAAAATAAAATGTTCAGGGACTTCCCTGGTGGTCTGGTGGCTAAGACTCTGTGTTTCCAATGCAGGGGCCCGGGTTTGATCCCTGGTCAGGGAACTAGATCCCACATGCATGCTGCAACTAAGAGTTCGCATGCCGCAATGAAACTAAGACCCAGCACAGCCAAATAAATAAATAAATATGTTAAATAAGTGAATAAATAAATGAATAAATAAATGAATAAATAAATTTTTAAAAAATGTTCAGTTCAAAAGGTATACTTCTTACCCATCTTCCATTCCTGGCTGTAGATAGAGATGAGCATGCACAGGTCTAAGTCTCTGAATCACATGGATACACAAACGCTGAAACATCTATAAATGAAAAGATAGGACAACCTAAGAGTCAACTCACATCAGGTAACAAAGACACTGAAAAATGAACATGATTAAAAATTCTGCTACCCATTTATATCTTGCCCACAGATTATCTTTTGACATTCTAAAGCTTTCCTGGAGTCTCAACTACAGACTGAAGATAAAAGGTAGAGTTAGCTTGAAAAACAATTTTATAAGGGAAAAAGCAAAAACAAACTTTAGGTTTCAGTAATAGAGATTACCAAATAACAAAGCTTCATGAAACCTCCTTTACTAGTGGAGACAGAGGAAAGAAAACTTGGCATCCATCTCTTTCAGAAGAGTGGAGTGGGGCAGGACAGCTGCTTATCAGAATTCAATGACTAGGAGAAGGAAATGCGATTTAAGTTTATCCAAAAAATATGGATTAAGATATACAAATGGCCAATAAGCACACGAAAAGATGTTTACTATCATTAATCATTAAGGAAATGCAAACCAAAACTACAATGAGATACTACTTCACACCCATTAGAATGGCTAAAATCAAGAAGACAATAAACAAATGTTGAAGAAGATGTAGCAAAACTGGAACCTTCACAGATTGCTGGTGGGAATGTAAACTGGTGCAGACATCATGAAAAAAAGTTTGGTAGTTCCTAAGAATGTTACAACCCAGCAATTCACTCCAATGTATATATCCAAAAGAACTGAAAACACATGTCCACACAAATATCTGTACACAAATGTTCATAGCAGTGTTATTCAAAACAGCAAAAAAGTGGAAACATCACTAGTGTTCATCAACTGCTGAATAGATAAACAAAATTTGGTATATAGAATATTATTTGGCAATAAGAAGAAATAAAGTACAGATACAAGTCACAACATGGGTGAACCTTGAAAACACTGTTAAATCAAAAAAGCCAGTCACAAAAGACCACATACTGTGTGATTCTATTCAAATGAAATGGTGAGAATAGGCAAACCCACAGAGGCAGAAAGTATATTAATGGTGGCCAGGGGCTGAAGAGAAGGGACAGGATAAAATGGAAGTGATTGCTCATAAGTATGGGATTTCTTTTGGGGGTGTTATAAAATTAGATAGATGATGGTCACATATTTGGGAATATACTAAAAACCACTAAATTTTACACTTTGAAAAGTTTTGCTAAATTTTATGATATAAGAATTGTATCTCAATTATAACTGAAAGTAGCATATTTCAGATTAAATTTTTGGTTTTGTCATAAATCCATATGTATTTTTCTTCCTTGTTAATTTTTCCAATGATTTAAGAAAAACAAATTGATTCATGTGACAGCTGAGAATCTGTCACAGAAATAAGTTATACACTATATTCATTTAACTTTCAAGGCCATTACAGTACCCTACCATGGTTAGAATATCTAAGGATCTGAAAAAGAATCAGTACAACTCATACATCAAAGTAGGATCTGAGAAAATAGGCAGTTATAAGCTATCTTCCTATAACCAGGAAATGTGAATGATTTTAATCACTTGACTGGAATGATAGCTGATTTGCCAAAAGAAGCTGGTGAAAATAAGAGCAAAATGACTTTTGTGATAAGAGGTCGATCTTTTCAAACTACTTTCAATGCTGGGTTAAAATATATTCACAGGCAAATTCAGAACAATTAACTTGAAAGCCACTTTCAAATAAATTTTTTCTTACCTGTCTCACAATTTGATTAGGGCACTTAATTAGTATCTGCATTGGCCACCAATCATCATCAGCCATGCGGTCCAAAAACCACTGTAAGTAAATAGTGTGATTTTAACATTCAATCAATACTTGTCAATTGGGATACAAATCACACAAAGATTTTAATTCTAGTTGACATTTGAATTCCTTTAAATTCTTACCAAAAAAGATTCTTCAATTGGTAGAAAGTGTAAAATCTAAAATGTCTAAAGTCATAATCAAGGTCATCTCAATACAGAATTCCATGGATGCCATTTACATTATAGTGTAGAACCTACATGATGACAACCTGCAGTTCTTAATAAAGTCAAATACTATTTTCCTCTTAGACTTAAATGTCACACTGTCGAATTTTTTGTTCCTATTAATAATATACTATCTGAGTATGATAAACTTTCTGTTTAAAACCAATTTATGTTCTGTTGATAACAAAAAACACTCTTCTTTACGCTTAGCTAAGACAATTTCCCATTAATTTCAAGATATCTCTTAATCACATATTTAACTCCTCTATTGAACTGTACTGCCTATTTATGCACACACATAATTACTGACAACTGTAGAGAATTTTAACTCCTTGAGAGAGTTCCAGAGGCAAATCCTTAGTGAAAAAACTGAAGTTGCAACTTTATTAAAAAAAACAACAAAAACAAAACAATTTATGACCTAATCAAGCTTCTGCATCTACTGAACAATTTTTTTTTTTTTTTTTTACCGAACAGTTTTTTAAAAATCATGAAGATGGAAAGGAATAGAGGAGTATGTTAAATAACACCCAAAGGATGCACTAGATCAAAGCCAGCATGTGGAAAATCCTGCAGAACAAATGAGAAAGTGGTACAGAGGGGAAAAAAAAAACAGAAGGTAACTACAGTTGCTCCTTGGTATGGAGCCCCAGCATACACAAAAATCTGCAGATACTCAAGTCCCATAGTTGACCTTCTGTATCTTAGGTTCCTCCACATCCTCAGATTTAACCAACCACAGATTGTACGGTACTGTACGTATTTATTGAAAAAATCTGTGTATGAGTGGACCCACACAGTTCAAACCCGTGTTGTCCAAGGGTCAACTGTATTTTAGATGAAAAGAGATTTACAAGACAAAAGCAAAATGTGGACCTTGTTTGAATACTAATTCAAACAAACCGACTGAAAAAAATTAAAAAAAAAAATCTTTCTAAAAACCTTCTACATATGAAAAAAATCTTCAACTAATTTCATCTATTGTACACTATGCTGCTGTCTCCCACTTATGGGAATTTATAAGACTTGCATTCCTAGAAAGGTACACACCACTCTGGGAGATCATCACAAATGATAAACGATAGTAAGATGGCAATATGGCTACGTGTTTATTACCTGTGTGCATACTATCCTTAGGGATGTATGTTTCTCTTATAATGTAATATGGGAAAAGATAAAATAGGACATAAACTGATCTACTGGGATATATGCATTTTTTCTCAGAGGGGGAAGGGAGATAAGCATTTTTCAGTATTTTCTGGTAGCATGCAAAAGTAGGTAAGAAATATCTGGTACAGTTCTGCATTTTCTATACTTTTTCCTTCCAATACATGGTGGGGGGAACCCAAGGATTTTTAAGTAACTTAAAAATCGATTATTTAATCAATGTAATGAATTTGATACATTAATTATAAATTTCTCTTGGCAATCAAGTAATTTTAGGAACAACTTACACTGGCTCCCTATGATTTATAATAGATAAAACAATTTTGTTATAGCATCTAAGTTAAGAATAAAAGAAAACAAAACAAGAAAGTGAATCTTAAGCTATGCATTGTTTGTTGAATTATTCACCTCACCTCACAAGCTGCTTGACTATTATTAAATTGTTTGGTCAACAGTTCAATCCACTGAAGCATTGTGGGCTATAAAAGAAAAAGAAGTTACTGAAGGTATTAGGAGATATCTGGGGCTTCCCTGGTGGTGCAGTGGTTAAGAATCCGCCTGTCAATGCAGGGGACACGGGTTCAGGCCCTGGTCCAGGAAGATCCCACATGCCGCGGAGTAACTAAGCCCATGCGCTCCAACTACTGAGCCTGCACTCTAGAGCCTACGAGCCACAACTACTGAAGCCCATGCTCCACAACAAGAGAAGCCACCACAATGAGAAGGCTGTGCACTGCAATGAAGAGTAGCCCCCGCTCACTGCGACTACAGAAAGCCCACGCAGTAATGAAGACCCAACGCAGCCAAAAATAAAAAATAAATTAAAAAAAAAAGATATCTGATAAATGACATGAATGGCACAAAAGTTTACGAAGTAAAACACATACCTTTTCTTTTGAATGAATAAATGTCTCTAGGACAAAGGAAGTGCTTAACTGCAAGAAAAGATAAAATTAAGCAAAAAAGATTTGATTATTTTAAAGTCACCCATTTTGAAGAAATTACCTAAGTCTATACATATATTACCTTTGCTGTCATTAAGGACACAGCTTTAGGATCTGGTAATGTACTGGGAATACAACTACACAACTGCCACATAAACCTAGAATTTGAAAACAATAGGTTAAAATTCTTACAAAATAAGATTTTTAAAAAATGTGTAACAAAAAAATCTTATTAAATCTGCCAAGCTTACCCAAAATATGTATGTTCAAAAATGTTTTTGTCTTGAAGAAACTGCATGTTATCATGCCAAATCCACTGAAGAAAAAAATGTTAACATTAGATATCAGAAAGCATTTGCTTCATAACATTTTACCAATATTTTTATTAGACAAAATAAGACTTGCTCTAGAAGAAACAAAAAATATACATGCACTTAAAATTCATGTTGACTTTTTTCCAGGTAAATGGAATATGGAAGTAGTTACTAAACCTGATCCTATTTATCACTACTTATCTGGTTACCTCAAGCGATCACGCTGTTTCTTTTTTTTTAATTTATTAAAATTTTAAAAGTAAGAACTCTGAAATCCCATCTGTCTGAAGAGCAAATATATAATGAATAAAATTATGTTAACGTTGATAACATACATGAAAACTATGGTACACTGATATTTTGGTAAGAACAGATTATGAGAGAAAGGTTTATGTTTAAAAACTGGCAAAATAAGGGACTTCCCTGATGGTGGCACAGTGGTTAAGAATCTGCCTGCCAATGCAGGGGACACAGGTTCATGCCCTGATCTGGGAAGATTCCACATGCCACAGAGCAACTAAGCCTGTGCGCCATAACTACTGAGCCTGTGCTCTAGAGCCTGCGAGCCACAACTACTGAAGCCCAGGCGCCTAGAGCCTGTGTTCCGCAACGAGGAGCCACCACAATGAGAAGCCTGCACACCGCAATGAAGAGTAGCCCGCGCTCGCTGCAACGAGAGAAAGCCTGCGCGCAGCAACGAAGACCCAACGCGGCCAAAAATAAATAAAATTTAAAAAAGAAAAAAGAAAACAATGTGAAAAAGAAATTCATGTTTACTTATAGATCCTGTATTTATTGGAAAAAAAAAAAAAAACATGTGTAAGTGGACCCTTGCAGTTCAAGCCTGTGTTGTTCAAATGCCAACTGTACATCATTAAGGTTTTATGTAAAATTTCATTTTATTTCACATGTGGGTGGCTATCTTTAAATACTGTTGGGTCCTCATCTAGAACATGGTGTACATTTGTCTGAATACCCTGGGGACACAAAGTCTTGCACATCATGATGATTATAATCTATTTTATTTTGCTATTATGATAGCAGTTGAAATAAATCTTTGTATAAACAGGTGAGTTTAATAGCTTGACATCTAGTGAAGCATCTAATTCTGCTGGTAAACCTAATTTAGAGGGTTTGGAAGAAGATAATATTCTTGGCTCTTTATCTGTAAATTACAGGTAGGCAAGATACCATTAAAAGTGTTTGGGGAACAAAATCCACTCAGTTTTAAGACTTGACCACAATAGTGCAAATATCAATCAGTCAGAGAGTAAAAGTATAATTGTCTACATGGAAGAGTACACTTGTATCAGGTATACCTTTCTGGAGATTTATTTTTTTGTACTTTTGGCAGAGTCAGTTTACAACAATGATACAACATACACTGAGTGTGCACACTTTTTATAAACCCCTAACATTATCACTTAACTACATACGAAACGAAGAGAGCTCATTACTACAGATGAGACACATATTAAAATAATAATACATATTTTAAATGCATTTAAAATACACTGTACGCTTGTGTATAATATGAAGCGTAAGAAAAGGAACATTCACAGTCCTATCACCCAATCCAAGAATATCACCAACCATACAAGTTAATTGTGAGCTTGCGCTTATTCCATCAACCATTTTTACCTTTCTTATTTTTCTTAAATGTTACTAATAATTGTTTTCCACTCCCTTTAATCTCTTTCACTTTACATTCACCTGTTGTATGTCAGTATTACCAAGACTATTTGTAAACAGGGTTAAGGCTTACCTCGGATTACAGATACTAATGATGTTGTTTATATAGCCTGCTTTTATATTCTAGAACTAATACTTGCATAAATACTTAACATGTTTTTAAATTGTTGCTAAAGTTAAATTAACTTATACCTCTAGTAATTCAGATGAAACATCAAATTTGTATTCTTTGCCATTTTCTTCCTCTGGTTCCATGCGTTTGTAAAACAGCATATAAGCACTGTGTGTCTTTAAGAGGGAAAAAAAAGTATATTTTCATTTTGACATAGTATAACTATAAAAGTAGATAACATGGAAGTCGGAAAACAATGTACAATTATACATGAAAGAAATGGTTACCTTTTCAAAGGAGAAATCCATAAATTTATCTGTAACAGAATCATAGGTCTTGGTCTGTTTAAAAAAATGAAAGTTTTCCTTCTTTAAGAAATGGGTACACTCAGCTATATTTATATATAAAATATTTCATAAATAGCTATTTTATACTTTATAGCAACTTTGTAAATAGTTCTCAAATAGCATTATATTCAGAAAAATCTTTGATAGAAGTTTTTGGCTAGGAGTATGTACTTTAAAAAAAAGATCCAAAACATTTTTAAGGTACTTTACCATCAATAATACAAAGCTTAATAAAATGGACTTGCAATCTGAAAAACTACCTTTTTTTTTCAATAGATCTTTATTGGAATATAATTGCTTCACAATACCATGTTAGTTTCTGTTGCACAACAAAGTGAATCAGCCATATGCATACACATGTCCCCATATCCCCTCCCTCCCGAGCCTCCCTCCCATCCTCCCTATCCCACCCATCTAGGTCATCGCAAAGCACCAAGCCGATCTCCCTGTGCTATGCTGCTGCTTCCCACCAGCCAACTATTTTACATTCGGTAGTGTATATATGTTGATGCTACTCTCACTTCGCCCCAGCTTCGCCCTCCCACCCCATGTCATCAAGTCCATTCTCTATGCCTACCCCATTATTCCTGCCCTGCAACTAGGTTCATCAGTACCATTTTTTTTTTTATTTTAGATTCCACACATGTGCGTTAGCATATGGTGTTTTTCTCTTTCTGACTTACTTCATTCTGTATGACAGACTCTAGGTCCATCCACCTCACTACAAATAACTGAATTTCGTTTCTTTTTATGGCTGAGTAATATTCCATTGTATATATGTGCCACATCTTCTTTATCCATTCATCTGTCAATGGACATTTAGGTTGGTTCCATGTCCTGGCTTTGTAAATAGTGCTGCAATGAACACTGTGGTGCATGTCTCTTTTTGAATTATGGTTTTCTCAGGGTATATGCCCAGTAGTGGGATTGCTGGGTCATATGGCAGTTCTATTTTTAGTTTTTTAAGGAACCTCCATACTGTTTTCTATAGTGGCTGTATCAATTTACATTCCCACCAGCAGTGTACGAGGGTTCCCTTTTCACCACACCCTTTCCAGCATTTACTGTTTCTAGCTTTTTTGATAATGGCCATTCTGACCTGCGTGAGGTGATACCTCATTGTAGTTTTGATTTGCATTTCTCTAATAATTAGTGATGTTGAGCATCTTTTCATGTGCCTCTTGGCTGTCTCTATGTCTTCCTTGGTGAAATGTCTATTTAGGTCTTCCGCCCATTTTCTAACTGGATTGTTTGTTTTTTTGATATTGAGCTCCATGAGCTGTTTGTATATTTTGGAGATTAATCCTTTGTCTGTTGTTTCACTTGCAAATATTTTCTCCCATTCTGAGGGTTGTCTTTTTGTCTTGTTTATGGTTTCCTTTGCTGTGCAAAAGCTTTTAAGTTTAATTAAGTCCCATTTGTTTATTTTTGTTTTTACTTCTGTTACTCTAGGAGGTGGGTCAAAAAAGATCTTGCTGTGGTTTATGTCAAAGAGTGTTTTTCCTACGTTTTCCTCCAAAAGTTTTATAGTGTCTGGTCTTACATTTAAGTCTTTAATGCATTTGGAGTTTATTTTTGTGTATGGTGTTAGGTAGTGTTCTAATTTCATTCTTTTACATGTAGCTGTCCAGTTTTCCCAGCACCACTTATTCAAGAGGCTGTCATTTCTCCATTGTATGTTCCTGCCTCCTTTGTCGTAAATTAGGTGCCCATATGTGCCTGGGTTTACCTCTGGGCATTCTATCCTGTACCATTGATCTATATTTCTGTTTTTTGTGCCAGTACCATACTATCTTAATTACTGTACCTTTTGGTATAGTTTGAAGTCAGGGAGCCTGATTCCTCCAGCTCCGTTTTTCTTTCTCAAGATTGCTTTGGCTATTCGGGGTCTTTTGTGTTTCCATACGAATTGTAAGATTTTTTGTTCTAATTCTGTGAAGAATGCCATTGGTAGTTTGATAGGGATTGCATTGAATCTGCAGACTGCTTTGGGTAGTATAGTCATTTTCACAATATTGATTCTTCCAATCCAAGAACATGGTATATCTCTCCATCTGTTTGTGTCATCTTTGATTTCTTTCATCAGTGTCTTACAGTTTTCTGAGTACAGGTCTTTTACCTCCTTAGATAGGTTTATTCCTAGGGATTTTTATTCTTTTTGTTGCAATGGTGAATGGGATTGTTTCCTTAATTTCTCTTCAAATATATAAAACTTAATAAAATGGGCATGCAATCTGAAAAACTACCTTTTAAAAGAAGAGTTTTGCACTGTTTACTTGTTTATCTTTTCTTTCTTTTTTTTTTGAGGAAATATTCTAGGAATAACATCTACAGATGCAATAGGTTTAGTTATGGCTTCAATAGTAACTCATTATTTCCTTCCTTCTTCTACTCATTTTCCAAGTGTTAGGAATTTGTCTAATTTTCCTTTTCTATTCAGAATAGTACGTAAGAGCATCAAAGAGCAGTTAAGAAAGGCTTTTCATTAAAATCCAGAATGTGACCAGTTATTTCACAATAAACATGGCTATTAAAGGGAAATATAACTTTATCTGAGCTTCTTTATGAAACAGAAATTACTTTTTAATACTTGACTTGTGAGAATCAACAGGCTATTTTTAAAGTTTTCAGAAAATTGGTACTCGGGTAAACTGCATATGAAGAAGTGAAATTACTGTAACACTACTCCAACCTAATTGTCTTTTCTTATATCTTAACTGATAATTACAAAACAGATAATCTTTTTCTATCCTGTCACTAGTAATAACCAGGTTGCTGCTACTGTTATAGAAAGCACTAAAGGAACAATCTTTAAAGTTTAGCTTAAGCCAACTTCCTTGTCAAAGATTTCTCATAGTAAGTCAATAAAGAGTAATTTCTTTCTGTTCTAATGCCAAAGCATTTAAGTAAGCAACTTATTTAATCATGATGTCTTGTGGAAATGTAATTCAATTCCTATACTATTATTTTTCAATTGTAAGTCTTAACCCTTCTTAATCAGACCCTCTTAATCAGTAATAGTAATTTAAAATATAGTAATTTAAAATAGTTACTATAGTAATTTAAAATAGTAATTTAAAATATATTTTCAAAAAAAACTATTTTCCAGTGTCTGGTATACGCTCCAAACATACTAAACTATACTAAACAAAAAACAAATACATTTTAGATTTAATTATAGGAATTAAAAGAAAGTTACATGACTCTGCTATTGGATTTTATGATACTGCAAAGCACTTGGAAAGTCATGAACCATTTATAATTTTGAATAAAACTTACCGTCATCTCTCCACCAAAACATTCAGAGGCAAGTTGAGCAGAATCAAAAGGTTTTACCTCAGCATCATTAAAAAGATACCTAAAGCAGAGCATATAGTATTCATCAAGTATATATGTAATATATCTGTATTGTGCCTCTTTTTAAAATATTTAGATTACATTCTAATATATTACAAATATTGATCAAACTTATTAATATGTGGTAAATTCTAACTAAGCTCTTGTTTTGACAATTCTAATCCACTAGAAATTGGGAATATAATTTCACAACATAGTCATAACCACCTTAAAATCTGATAGATCTATTTATAACCTCGGAGTA
Source organism: Eschrichtius robustus (assembly GCF_028021215.1). Taxonomy (NCBI): domain Eukaryota; kingdom Metazoa; phylum Chordata; class Mammalia; order Artiodactyla; family Eschrichtiidae; genus Eschrichtius; species Eschrichtius robustus. The sequence goes on from NC_090838.1 coordinate 52,423,991, forward strand.
ACAAAAGAGTTCATAAAAGCAAGGATAAAAAGTTTGCATAACTTTCTAACATGTAAAGCTATCAGACAGAAAACATTAAGAGCTTGGAAAACTTACAACGATAAAGATGCCATTTCAAAATTTATATTCAAATGGACAAAAAAAAGTAAAGATACCATGGATATGAGGGTATAAAGAGTGAGAAATATTTGAACGAAACTATTCTGCTAAGTGCAGATCAATTTACCAATGTACATCCCCAATATTTAGAACAATGTCTAGCACATCAATAGTCTCTATACATGAGACTTTACTCAACAACATCCGAGGACCAAAAACCAGCTATTAAGGACTGATTGAATGACTTCCAGCCATTAACTTGATGAAAGATGATAAAAAGAACGTGTGTCAGAAGGGAAAGGTAAGGTGAAGAAAATGGAGTATGCAGGTAATTTCTAACTGGAATACATAAGGACTTTGTGGCCACCCTATAGAAGGCATTCAGTAAACAGTTCTTGAATAAGTGAACACAGGTAGGTAAGATTTGGAAGGTGCAATATTGTCTGTGAATCTAAAGTTGTGTGCAGAACTTTGACTGTGTTCATTTTTCTTAGGCGAGAATTTATCAAATTCTCAAAAGAGTCTGGAGATCTATAAAGTTTAAGGATAGATTCATATTGTCTTTTGAAAGCTGCTTTCATTTAAACATTTTATGTGCTCCCTTTCCCAACTATAAAGTTTTTAGAAAACTAAAATCTGAAAACGTATCTCAAGAAGAAAACTATCATAAGCTTATACTTTAAAAACAGAGGAAAAAAAGATTTATTTAAAACTCACCATTTATTGTTTTTATAAGCATGCGGATTGACTATATCTCTAATGAAGCTGTAATAGTGTCCACCATCTGCTGTTCCTGTGTGAACAGTCACTCCTATCAAGTCATACTCATAGCTCTCTGCGTCTTTTGAATGATCACTGACTTCCTTGAAACCTGGAATGATTTACATAAAATAATGGCAATAATTTTGAAAACTACACACAGTGACATCTTAGAATCACTTTATATACTATACTTTATGCACAGAAATAGGCACAGATACTTTATATATTCAAATAGGTACAAAACAATCCTATATGCTAGTCATTCACCATTCATAGCCTACAATTTTAAGGAACATTTATACAAATCACTGGAAAAACAACCATGTGTCAGTGCATAACTAGGGACAATCTCCATGTAATATGTAAATGTAAAATATGTTCTTTTTGCTTAATCTGGCTCTTCCTTTTGAAATAGATAAACCTGAATGAAGCATTTTGTATTATCTTTATTAGGAGCAGGCAAACGCAAGATCTGAAAAGTATTAACATATTTATGCCTGTTAGTCTCATGCTAAGGAAAATGGAGCATTGTACTGGCAGCATGCTTCCAACTGTTTTACCAGTTCATAGAAAACACTGTGTATTAGGAGCTTTATGTAGACAGAAACAAAATAAACAAAACATATACTTCCCACCCACAGAGATTTAAATTTGAAAAGTTATTACAAGAGATATTAAGAAAAAACTCCAGAAGATGTATGATTTACGATCTGTATTTCCATCATCACAAAAGGAAAGGCATAATCAGAAGCAAATAAGTGAGAGCAGATTTGGTTAACCTGAGTGCACAGTCTAACGTGAAAAGTGAAGCAACAATTAGGTGAAGAGGAGGAAATGGCTGAGAGTGTCAGAGCAGTGACTGAGGAGTTTGGATGTACTAGGATCTGACTCTGAATGCATCACTTGTGGCCGAATAAATTCCTTTATCTTGGCATAAATTTTTGCTATTTCCACACATGGAGACATTATGAAAAATACCGTGAAGCAGTTACTATGCAGTCTTGCTATAATTTTACAAATGGTTTGAAAATGCCCTAAAAAGTAGGATGTATATATACAATGCCAACTTCTTAACTTTGTCTCTATTTTCAAACTTACCTCTTCTGCCTCATTTCCTGCAACTTCTAAACATACTCAAATTCTAACTTTAAAGTTCCCTCCCTTAACCCTGTATCACCTCACAGCCACAGTCACCATCCTCTCTCTTCAAAGAAAGATATGTTCTTCTCTTGAAAGAGTAGCCCACACTCATTGTTTATACCTCTCAGCTCCCATTTAGTGAGAGCAAAACATTTACTGGATGCTCATTAAGTGCCAGGCAATGCAGTATAAAGATTAAAATATGGTTCTCTTCCCTAAATCTTATAATATGGTGGCTCTTCAAATCTTAAAAATTTAAATCAGCATAACTTTCTATACAAACATAACGTTGCCAGGACTCTTATGTAAAATGGAACTTCTCTTGGCTAAAGAAGAATGGAAAAGGTAAGAGCTGGCCCTATTCTGCTTTCTTCTCTCCTCTCACCTATTACCTACCATTCCTCATCATGGTCCTTGGGGCATATACACAGATGTTTGAAAATCACTGGTCTTATGGACGTAATAATAGCAATTTGGAGGTAACTACTTACGAACCAAGTGCCATTTTAAATTCGCTGCAATCCACCTTCCTACTGCAACACCCAAATTAAATTGGTCTGATAACCAGAGATCTTCAACATGTTAGGTAATTTTCCCTCATGGTCTTACTGGAACTGTTCCTTTTCTTTAATATTCAATACTTCTGACCACACTCCCTCCTTCTTGAGATCCTGAAATACTGATCCCACTATTCACCTGACTGATCAAGCCAGAAACCTTTCTTGACTTCTCCTCCTTCCTCTAGTAGTAGACTGACTAAACTGTAAGCTTCATAGGGGCAGAGACCTTGTTCTTTGTTGTCACTATATTCCTATTACTATAATAGCAAGTTAACTGGTGGATAGATGTTCAATAACTTTGTTCGATTCATTTATTCATTCAATCATCAAGTTCTACTAACTCTATCGCCATGCGCTCCTCTCCAACCCTACTGGTTGGTATGCTTTCTCATCTGCGCTACTATTACTGTGGTTTACCATAACAGCCTCCCCACACTCCTTTTATCATCCTCTAATCCATTTCTATGGTTATAGTCAGAATAACCTTTTCCAAGATCCCACCTGGTTATCTCAGTTCCCTGCTTAAAATTTTCCAATGGTTTCACATTGAAATAAAGACCAAAATTATTAACATGGCTTACAAAAAAAACTGATCTGGCTGCCACCCTTTTGCCTATCTCATCAATCCCCTAATCAGCCCCCTGTCCCCCACTACAGTTTCTCCACTCCTCTCTCTCTAGCTCTTCCTCAGGCTCTGCTTAAATGTCACCTTCTCCTGAAAGCCCCCCCCGATTCCCCTCAATCTGTGATACATTCACTATTTGACAACACTTCATGTTTATAATTCCTTGTTTAATATATGCCATGCCCAATAGACTTAAGTTCTTCAAGGGCAGGAACCATGTTTATCTCATTCACTTGGAAAGGTGCCTAGAACACACTCCTAGTAGATACAAAACGTTTATTGGCCAACTGACTGAATATGCCATATTGTCTTTAAAAACATTCTCCTTTATAAGATTCAATTTGATTTTGTTAAATGTGTAGTTGATTACAACTTTATAAATATGGCTATCTTGTCATGAAGACTTACAATAAACATAGGCAAGAGAAAGATTTTCCATTACCTTCTTTCCTGTCACTCTTTCCCATAAGAAAATCTTCTGTATAGGGTGTCATATCCAAACGTAATGGGAAGGAAAAGTGTGTGTTCACTTTCTCTTTCATCATTGTGACCATATTAAATGTATACCTCATAGTATTGAAACTCAGAATCCGAGGCAATTTCTTAAAACATGCTCTGAAAGACAAGAACAAAATTTGTTAAAAATTATCTTTCAGAAGTACTCTAGCTATTATCAATTACATTTACACTACACTTATTTCAATATTCAATTCAGAGTAAATAATAAATAGTACTCTAAATCACGCTCTTATTAAATCTATCAATCATTCAACCTATCTATCCATCTATCTATCTATCTATCCCCCTCTTACATGACTTTTTCCATTCTGAAAGGACTTTCCTGTGTCTATAGGAAAACAAATAAAAAACCTACAGGGGACTATGGTATATGCAATGATGAAGCTATGAAAGGTGCTACGGAAGCATAAAAAGGAGTCACATCATATTTCAAAGGCAAGGAGGTTTTTGGTTCACAGTTTTCTTTTCCACCTTAAATAAGCATTTATTTTTGTACAGCAGAATTGCAAAGCCTGACTGTAACATTTACTAGATATATGACCCTAAAAAAGTTACTTAACCTCTCAGAGCTTAATTCCTGATTTGTAAATGGAAGTTAAAGTGCCTACTCCCTACTACTTTTAGAATGCTGCCTGGCCAACAGCGTTCAAGGAGCGTAGCCTCATATTACAGCCACAACAATAACAGCAGCAGCACCAGCACCAGCAGAGTAAGTTAACTGGTTACCTAAATCTTATGGTATGACTTACTGCTAGTTCAGGTTTAAAAAAACTTTTTTTCAGTTTAAACAAAATATACTTAAAAACTTGGATTTATGAAAAATATGAATTTCAGGGAATAATTCTTCAGTGTATATAGGATTTAAAACAAAATCTGTTTAAACCAAGGGCTTAGTTTCTCTTTTAAACAGGAAATTTAGGGAGACGAGGAAGGTAGGGGAAGGATGTCGCAAGCAGATGGAATAAGAAGTCTAAAAATTCATCATTATTGTTTATTTGGGAGACTGGTAAATGATGAGGTTACGAAGTATAAAGAAGTCAAGATATGAAGGGCCTTGTGTGTAATGTTAGAGTATGAACTTTATCCTGACAGCTAAGAATCACTAAAGGACTTGTGGAGGGCAGTGAAACCATGCATTAAGATATAAACAGATCTGAAGAGACGACCTGAATCTAACCAGACATACAAGGTAAGACAGTTGGAAGAGCAAAGCAAAGCCGTCTGAATTAGGTAAAATGATTTGGGAATCATTAGCATGTCAGCAGAGATTATGTTATGGTGGTAGATAAAATTATTCAGGAAAGAATGAATACACTGAGAAAACCAGAGTTCAAAGACAAAACAGAGTATGATCCTTGGCCCATTTCTGGTGAACACTTACTATGTTATTATAGACAACTAAAAGTATGATAAGAGTACAAAAGGACTGAATAATACTTTGCCTGGGAGAGACGTGACAGTATTTCAAAAAAAGAGTAGAATCATATTAGCCAAGATAAAGTAATGCTTCCATAAGTAAAAGGTTATCAAGAATGACAAATTTATTCAATAAGTTTATTTATTCCAACTAAAAAGATTCTCCAAAGAACATAGCCTCTCAATGATCTTTTCTGACTCCTCATTATATTACTCCACAGTAACAAACTTTTAAGTCTGTTTAAGTCCTTAACTTTTAGCCTAACATAATTCTAGTCAGATGAGTTTGTCTTCTACTTGTAACTGCCTGCACAGCTAGCTATGCTTTCTTTTGAGTACATCCATCTACAACTTTTCTCTCTTGCAACCAACGTGACTTCTGGAGATTGAGAAAAAGAGTATCATTGTTTTCAAATGCATATTTATCTGGAAAAATCTTCTATTAAGCAATTTTAAGAGAAGGCTTTTCATTCTCTGCCTTCAAACATGCTCAGATCTATTTCATGTAGAAAACTCCTGTTTGATCCCAAAGCTCTTTCTAGATTCCACATTCCTTTCTGTTACTTATTGCCAAACTGCTAAAATGAATGATCTATATACTTCATGCCATGTACTCTGATGACTCTGCTTCTATTGCTACAACTTGGCAAAAACACATCACTAAACCACCTTTTTGAAAAATCCAATGATTTTACTCAGCTGTTATTTCTTCCTCATCTCTGTGGACTACGACAATTGAATGAGTAACTTCTTCTTGAAAATTTCTTCCCCATTTTCTGGGTTACCATCCTGTCCTGATTCTTTTTCTTTCCTGGCTTTGATTCTGTCACTTTTTCTTCTGTACTTTTAGGATGGCTTAGGTCTGAGTTCTTTGCCAACGGTTAAGTTCTTTCTCAGACAGATGTTCTGATGGCTTCAATCAATCACCTACACAAATAATCCTCAAATCTAGATGTTAATCATTTGATGTCACTGTATATTACCAATCTTATTTTCTATTACTAGTAAATGCAGATCCTCTACTTAAGGCAGGCTGGCAGAATCCCAGACTTCTTGTACTTACAAGGTTATTACTACTTCTCTGCCTTTGTTCCTAGTAACGAACTACATAAGATGCTCTTTCAATCTAATTTCAATGTTCATCGGTAGGACTGAAACATCTTTACCCAACCAACTACTCTGTCCTAAACCAACCATCTTATGGCTGGCTCTTAAGAAAAAAAATCTCTCACTTTAGAGATTCAGAGGTCTTCAGTTCATGAGTAGACTCCTTATCATGCCCCACTGAGTGCACGGCAGAGAGCTAAGCAATCATATAGACCTTGGTAAGTATCTGATTAATAAAAAGGAAAAAAAAAAATCTGAAAAGATTTAAGAGTGCTTGAAAGTTTACTTGCATAACTGAATGAAAAATTGCTGCATAAGAATGAGTTCCAAGCAGCTGACCATAACCTTAATCACATAATTTTCATAAAAGTTTAACATTAATTTATCCTAAGTTTGTGTTTTACTTCCATTTGATGATTTATCAAAATGACGAAAATTACGTTTCAAAAAGCATACCTTTTTTCAGCTCGTACTTTCTTCCCACAATGAGAACAAGTATACATGTTGTCACCTTCTAAAGTATCTTTAATAGTAACTTCATCAAGAGATTCCTGTGTATAAAACCACACTTAAGAGTTTCACATTATTGTTTACAGCATGCAAAAATACAAAAAGCATTAATTACAATTTGGGCAGAATGCACAGAGGAAAACATTTTTTTAAAAAGCAAACGCTTAGGGCTTCCCTGGTGGCACAGTGGTTGAGAGTCTGCCTGCTAATGCAGGGGACACGGGTTCGAGCCCTGGTCTGGGAAGATCCCACATGCCGCGGAGCAACTGGGCCCGTGAGCCACAACTATTGAGCCTGCGCATCTGGAGCCTGTGCTCCGCAACAAGAGAGGCCACGATAGTGAGAGGCCCGTGCACCGCGACGAAGAGTGGCCCCCGCTTGCCACAACTAGAGAAAGCCCTCGCACAGAAACGAAGACCCAACACAGCCGAAAATAAATAAATTTAAAAAAAAAAGCAAACGCTTAAATTTAGTAAAAATATTGACAAGGTGCTCTGAATCTTACTACATTTTTAAAAGACTCAAGAATTTAAATTTTGATTGGGAAAAATCAGCTTTGTGATCTACCTTTAATTCTTATTTGAGTAGCACCACAAGAAGAATATAGGTGAAAACATGAAAGTTAATTTTCTCTCAAGGTAACAAACATAAGCCTGCTATACACAAATAGTTAAAAGCAGAAAACAATTTAAAAAATATATACAACATTACTCACATAAATGTTCTTCATATCAGCCACCTGGCACCTCACGGTGTAAAACTCTTCAGCAGTCTGACTAACATGTTCACAATCCTAGTCAATCAATAGCCAAAAATTGGTAAATTATCATAATAAGCTAAAATATACATTAAGATTTCCAAAAAGCACAGAACAGGGAGAATACTTACCAAGGATACAACATTGTTTGTAATTACACCTCCAAACAAACTTTTGACAGTATTTTTCTTTAAAAAAATACAAACGAAAGTCAGTAATCCAAAATTGAGCAAATCTGTAAAAATTTCAAAGAAACTTGAGTGTTCTGGTACTAACCAGTTCTGGAGACATTTCTTCAATTTTAGTAATCAGATCAGTAAAAAACTCTGTCATATCTTTCTGCTCCCCAGTGTTCAGAGGCTGCTTATCCATGGTGTATGTTTTACAAAAGGGTCTAGGATTATATGCTTTGCATTCACTCTCCTGTGAAAGAAAAGGTGGGCGTGGGGTGGGGGGGGGAGGCGGGCAGTGAGGAGGATTATAAAACAATCAAATAAATCTAGATCTCAAATAAAAATAAAAATTATCACAAGGTTATTGAATGAACAACAAAGAAACAGGTAGTAAATCTACAAAGAAAGTATGAAAATGCTCTCCTCTATTTCATTTCTGTTTGATTCTCATGGCATTTTCAGTTTAATAGTCTTGGTGCCAGAAGATGCTTAAATGACCGTAAGTTAAGAAACTTTTATTTTTTAAGTCTAGGAATTTCTAGGAAGAAATTTGGGATTCAAAGGATGGAGGTTTGTATTGTGAAGCATAAAATACAAAGCCTTTGCAGGGTGCATAAGTTCTCCTATCAACTGAACCTTGGTTTAGGAGTAGTTTAAAATAGCAGTAAAAGTGCTTTGCCAGTTCAAACAGCATGTTCCAACTCTGTTAAAAGGAGATTATAAGTGGACTCAAGGGATAACTAACAAATCTTTTTATTTTGTTAAAAATCTCATTTATTAAGTCTCACAAGCTGAAATACATGGGAATAAATATGGTAAGATCTTTGTCCTCCAAATTCTAATGGGTGAGACAAGTAACTTTCAATACAAGTGCTGGTACAACAGAATTATGGTGACATGGAGATACTCTGTGGAATTTTTGGTCTCTTAGAGGACAGACTTTCTCAAGAAAACCAAGTTGATTCCTGAAGGATGAGAAATGGAAGAAAATGGAGAAGAGTACTATTGGAAGAGTGCCACAGGCAGTAGGAGCAGCATAAATAACTGCACAAGTGATGAAGCAAAAGCGTGATGGGCTTCAAAAGGCTTACAGTTACTACAGGGTGAGGCTGGATGTGGGCAGGGATAAGAAAGGAGGTTGAAGGGAAGGGGCAGAATCACAGGGGATGTGTGCCATCCTGACTGAACCTGAATACTATTCTTTTCATAATAAAGAACCACTGAAGAGTTTTAACTAGGGGAGTAATATATTAAGATTTGCTATTTTTTAAAGATTAATTACTTTTATAGTTTTGGGGGTGCAAATTAAGAAGGACAAAGAAAAATCAGTTGGAAAACCCTAAGACTAAGGGGGGAGGTGTGACCTTCTGATGAAAAATGGATCAGATACAAGAAATTCTTCAAAGGATAAATTAACAAAATGTAGATGACTGAAATATGACAGTTAAAATTCACTATGACAAAGAACATCAGCAACTGACAAAGTCAATTTGCAAAATAAGAGTATATGGTCAGGACAGGCCAATACAAATGAACTCCAATTAACGTTTTCACCTTTGGTCAACGGGTATATCTAATTAGTTTTCCATACCCAATTCTCAAACATACCATTAAATATGTAAACATTTTTTGAAGCTCCAGGAGAGTGGTCTTGTGCTTCATATCTTCAGAATACTGTAAATTAAGAAAAAACTTTCCATTAAGACATACTGATGATGGTAAATTAGACGTTCTAGAAAAGAAAGTATTACAACGTGCTTAACACTGTTTTCATTCTTTTAGCCATATGTAGGAAAAACACAGCATTTTTTCGTTAACAATTTTAGCATTTTAAAAATTGGAGTATTTTGTTCATTATACAAATATGGCCATCACTATTATGTAAGGAAACTGAATAAAGAGATCTTAAAACTGCTTTCCAGATCAGCACTTTTTGGTTCAATGCTGAACAGAAGCATTTACAAGTTGGCGATTTTGCAAGAACAGAAAACACCTTTTCCACAAATAAATCCACACATTAAAGAATATATTATATTAACAAATGACATCTCACCCTCATCTAGTCGTATCTTTATTTTTTTCTAGAGCAGCAGATCCTTAACACTGCAGGGTACTACTGGCCAAGGATCTTTGAAAGTCCTCTAAATATTCAAGGACATTAATTGAGATTCAGGATTCTGGCTAGACTCATTCACAAGAGACTTGGTCCTGAACACCAGCCTTACAGGAGAGTCTCACATTCATGCCAGGCACTTGTTAGATATACTCTATTTCATTAAAATTTTAAAATAACCAATGAAATAGTTAATATCCTCATTACAAATTACGTCTGTCATAATTTTGAAGAAGTGGATGAATCCTGAAGACATTATGCTAAGTGAAATAAGCCAGTCACAAAGGGGCTAATATTGTATGATTCCACTTATATGAGGTACCTAGAGTAGTCAAATTCATAGAGACAGGAAGTAGAATAATGGCTGCAAGGGGTATGGGTGAAGGGAGAATGGGGAGTAAAGTATCTAATGGGTACAGTTTCACCTGGGGGAGGTGAAAAAATTCTGGAGATTGATGGTGGTGATGGTTGCAATCTGAGTATACTTAATACCGCAGAACTGTATACTTATACATGGTTAATAGGATAAATTTTACATTGTGTATATTCTACCACAAGTAAAATACGTGCAGTTTTCTTTAATCTCTCTGTGAAAAATCAGAAAAGAAAATAATTCTATTCTGTAAGAATTCCTTATGTAGAGACAAGTCTAAATTTAGTTTTTAACCAAAAATACCATTTCTGAGACTCATTCACAGTTAGCACATCTGATTGTTTTTTCTGTTGCTACACACTAATTCCTGACAGTGCTAATGGCTAAAAGATGATCATTAAATATAAGGAAGAGAAACTACAAATTGTGGTCAAGTCACCACCTAAAAAAGAAAATCACTGAATACATGCTTCTTTGATAAGTGGTTCTATAAAATTATACAGATGGGGGCAACCAAATTTAGTCACAAAAATTTCCACATGCTAAATGAAATCAATTATTCAACTATTTCTAATAGTCAGTTACATGATAAACTTAAAAACATCAATTTAACTAAAGCCAAAAAACAAACCCACTTGAGTATATTGAGTATGCTTTAGAGACCCTGAAGCATAAACATAGTAAGGATTCACTGAAGATAAATAAAGAATTGCAATACTTTGTAAGGGGGAAAAAATGCAAGGACATCCAGATGACATGATGGAAGAAAATAAAAACCCAAGTGCAAGCATAAAGAAAGTCTGCCAGGGCTTCCCTGGTGGCACAGTGGTTAAGAATCTGTCTGCCAATGCAGGGGACACGGGTTCGAGCCCTGGTCTGGGAAGATCCCATATGCCGCCGAGCAACTAAGCCTGTGTGCCACAACTACTGAGCCTGTGCTCTAGAGTCCGCGAGCCACAACTACTGAAGCCCGCGCGCCTACAGCCTGTGCTCTGCAACAAGAGAAGCCCACGCATCGCAACAAAGAGTAGCCCCGGCTCACTGAACTAGAGAAAGCCCGCACGCAGCAACGAAGACCCAATGCAGCCAAAAATAAATAAATAAAATAAATTTATTGAAAAAAAAAAAAAGGCTGCCAAAAAATTGTAAAAGCAGTGCAGAAGGCAAACTAAAAAATAGCCCATGGTAAACAAAAAATGAAAACTACAATGCACAAGTTAACAAAACATAAGCAGAGCCTACTCAAATATACTAGGCCACAATCAAATTTACTTTAGGATAAATAAGTTCAGTGATTCTGGTACTAATTTCCTACTTTGCTTTAGGCTTTGCTTATTTTCTACATAATTAAAATTTGCATTTATTTTTACTGAAAATATCATGTTCATTTGATACACTGAGTGTGTATATTCTACAACTGTGTTTTCCTTTGATAAATAAAGAAATTATACTAGTGTTTGGAGTAATCAATTGAAATGTAAAAATAATTAAAATATACATATGTTAGCTAGTAATATCAAATTTTGTCCAAAAAATTTTTTAATTTAATTTAATTTATTTTTGGCTGCATTGGGTCTTTGCTGCTGTGCGTGGGCTTTCTCTAGTTGCAGCGAGTGGGAGCTACTCTTTGTTTTGGTCCGCGGGCTTCTAATTGCGGTGACTTCTCTTGTGGCGGAGCATGGGCTCTAGGCGTGTGAGCTTCAGTAGTTGTGGCACACGGGCTCTAGAGCACAGGCTCAGTATTTGTGGCGCAAGGGCTTAGTTGCTCTGCGGCATGTGGGATCTTCCTGGACCAGGGTTCGAACCCGTGTCCCTTGCAATGGCAGGTGGATTCTTAACCACTGCGCCACCAGGGAAGCCCAAAGTTTGTCAATTTTAACTCAAATTATTTTCTCAAACAATATTTTACTAAATTGAATCAAGATTCATCAACAAAGTTTTAAAATTTTGTTTTATAGTTTTAATTTTTTTTTTTTTTTTGGGCTGTGTTGGGTCTTCATTGCTGCATGTGTGCTTTCTCTAGTTGCAGCGAGTGGGGACTACTCTTTGCTGCAGTGCGCAGGCTTCTCAGTGTGGTGGCTTTTCTTGTTGCGGAGCACGGGCTCTAGGCACGCAGGCTTTAGTAGCTGCAGCACGTGGGCTCAGTAGTTGCAGCACGCAGGCCCTAGAGCACTTGGGCTTCAGTAGTTGTGGCATGTGGGCTCAGTAGTTGTGGCTCACGGGCTCCAGGGCGCACGCTCAGAAGTTGCGGCACACAGGCTTAGTTGCTCCACGGCATGTGGGATCTTCCTGGACTAGGGATCGAACCCGTGTCCCCTGCATTGGCAGGCAGATTCTTAACCACTGCACCACCAGGGAAGTCCTTATAGTTTTAATTTTTAAAGTAAGGAAAACTGTACCTTAGCAGTGAAGACAGCCTGTCTTGCCTCGGGTATCATGTAAAGTTGCTGAATAGTAGAAGCCAAGTAACAAGTAGCTCCAAGGTTAGTCAGGCCAACAAATCTACACTCAGCACGGACATCTTCATGAGGCCAGTAGTCCCATTTATAAGGTGCATGAGCTGCTGAAAAAAGAGGGAGGAAAGGATGCCCCCCCCAAACAAACTATTAAACATAATATGTTCTGCTTTCATTAACAGCCACTACATCTATTACTTATTTAGTTCATATATATACATAAAACATATGGTAATTTTTAAAATTGGTAAGAACACATAGTAAAACTAACTCATTCGTAAATATTCAAAGGACTGCCAAAACTTGTCTTTACTTGGCACTAAATTATTTAACTCAAAAGTGCCAAAGTATTTCACATATCTCTAAAAAGTCCATCACAACTGTTTTTTCCCCAAAAACTAATGTTTACTTTTTAACTTCAGTATGTCCTAGCAACAACAGTTTATAATGTTAAAATGTATGAATGGTGAATTCTTTCTTTAAATCATGCCCTCCAAAATCTCATTTCTACAAACAAAATTTAGAAAGGTTAAAGGAAAAGAAGAATGCTCACACTGCATGTGTTGTGCCATAACCCAGTTATGTATTAATCTGTAGTTTTCGACAGATCCCTTTACCATCTCCACTAACAAATCATAAGCAGCAGCTCTCGAAGAATGTGATTTGCACTTTGGCTGTTGCCTATCTTTTAGACTAGGCAACAAAAACAGGAGATTGAAGATATCTCTTAAAAATTCCTGCAAAAAAAAAGAAAGACCAAGTATATTATCTAAACTTGGAAATTAACTATATTCCAAATAAAATTAATAAGTTACATAGAGTAAAATGGACTATATGACAATCTACAATTTATTAAAAGACTTTAAAAACTTAAAGGAGCATCATATACCATCATCTGAAAGTATTCCCAATGTTCATTTCTCTTAGGGAAATGGAATGGGGGGAGGAGCTTCACCTTCACTCTTCTCTCCCTCTTGATACCTTATAGCTCATTCTTAGAGTGGCATCTACAATGCTATTATTTTCCACTCCATTCAGTGACCAAACGTGTTATCTCAGGACTCATTACTCCCTATCTTGAATGCCTCTGCATTTACTTAAGTTTCTCCTTACTACACTCTAATAATTAAAATAGCAGTAGCAGCCAAAGCAGCAACTTACCCATAATGAGCACTTAGAAGTGCCAGATACTATGCAAAGGTCTCAAAACAAAACAAACAAAAAAGGTTAAGCATCTCGCCTGGAGTCACATTTGGCAGGTGCTATACTAAGGATTTAAAACACCAAGCTCTTAACTTCAATACCAGTGAAGTTCAAACTGAGATGCAAGGCTTTACCATTCTAGATATGCTTTTCCCTAAATTTAATCTGCCTGAGAAAGGGCCACCTTTCCCACTTGTTCTTTAATTGGTCCTTTGTTACTATTCCAAAGAAAGTTATCTCCCTCACCCATCTCAATCGCAAGTACTAGCAAGTACTACAACAGTACATTGTTCTGGGGTATAAAACCTCCTGGGGTACTGTATAGAAAAGAGGTAATATTGTTAAGACCGAGACCCTGCTATCCTTAGAAAGGCTGCATTGTAAAGTTGGCTCCTGGCTGTCACCTGAACACCTGAATGGTCAACAGTTCCCTCCTCTGTTATAAAACTTTCCATAAGTGATAAAAGTGGCTCACTGTACCAATTTGTATTTCGTATATGCAGAATACCTGCTTTCTATCTGGGAGTCTGGAATTTCATTAACTGTGGTCAGTTATGCAGGTACTATGTGCCTACATGACCCACCCCCTGATAAAACCCCTGGACTCCTAGGCTGAAGAGAGCATCCCTGGTAGACAACACCTCAAACATGTTGTCACACTCATTGCTGGGGGAATTAAGCACGTCCTATGCAACTCCACTGGGAGGGGACTCTCAGAAGGGCGTACCTCATTTCCACCACACTTGGCCCCATGCTTTTTCTTTTGCTTATTTCATTTTCTATTATTTTGCTGTAATAAAGCTTTGTCATGAATACAATTACACGCTGAGTCCTTTGAGTCCTTCTAGTGAATCACTGAATCTGGGAGTGGTCTAGGGAACCTCTGACACAGGTTACCAAATGAAGGACAATTCAGAATATTTTCCCATTAATGACCTCACCTCCTCCATCTCACTACTGTCAAAGAAAGTACAGTGCATAGTTCCTGACTTGGCAGAGAAAGGTACGTTTGGCTAAGAAATAATGAAGGTGAATAGAGGCTTATTTTATATAGCTGACAGACTGACAGTAAGATTATGTCTTGTCTATTCTATAATTCAGAGGTGAGATGACTGTCTTGGAGACACAGAGTAACATATTTACATGAACTGCAAAATAAAGTCACTCACTCAAACAGAAACAGAATTAGCAAATAACTAGTTTAACAATGAACTATCTTTGCTAATCAGTTTAGATCTAGAAACTGAATGAGCTAAATAACCACAGCTCCAAAGTTCTGACAAAATATATTTAAAGCCTGTGATAAAAATATTTTATTGAAACATTAGGGTTGGTAAAAGCATGCTGAAATGAACAATATTTTTATTTTCCTCACTCTGAGTTTCCCAGGAAAGCAGGTGTCCTTAAGTGAAAGAGTAACATATATATTAACATATCCATTTGATAAATAATGGTACAGCCATTTTAGTATACTTAACAGAAAGAAGAACCTCAAACTGATACCTGAGAGAATATTAAAAATAATTTCTGATGATAGAGTGTGATCTTTGACATGTAATTCAGAAGAAATTCAAAGAGTTAAATAACACTGTTAAAACAGAACATTCCTACTGTAAACAGTATGTAAGCACGGTTCCTCACTGTGGTTTCTCACTGTAAAACAATGTGAAACAAGGTTTCTCACAACTTCTATCTATAGAAATATAAAGTAGGAAGAGAATGAATACATGGTCATTCTAGCTTAATAAGGAATATCCATCTACAACTATACGAATTAATTTTAAAAGCCACATACCCTTCTTGTTAATGCATAATTTTCAATAAAATTTCATTTTTAATGTTTCATACTTACTTGGCAAAATTCAAAGTCTATTTACATTGCTTTGATTGCCCATGTCCAAATACATGTAATGATAATTAAATACAGAAGAAATTTAAGACAACATCATGTAGTCATAGGAAATAACTATTTTTATCAATTTCAACAATACTCTGGAAATAATATCCTTTAAAAATACTTAAAGCTAGGATAAACTGTACAATGCAGGGAATGTAGCCAATATTTTATAATGACTATAAATGGAGTATAACTTTTATGTATTTATTTTTTTCTGTAAGTGCTATATTTTAGAGATCTTTTTTGACTCATTGTTCTCAACCAAAACAAATAAATTTTAATTTTTTTTTTCTTTTCTCTTCTTTTCTAAATGGAGTATAACTTTTAAAAATTGTGAATCACTATGATGTTCACCTGTAACATATATTGTACATCAACTTCAATTTAAAAAAATAGTTAAACTTGAAAAAAAATCTAGAAATTTCTTAAAATTAAAAAATCTGTGACAGGACACCTAGGTTTTCCAAAATTCTTTAAAGAATATGTGAGCAATAAATGTTTGAAGACCACTTCAAAAGAGTTTGAAAAAGTATGCTGCCTCTCAATCTATTACCAGATTTATTCTGTTAAAGCATATTTCTGACATTATTTGACTGATCAAAAACTTGAAAGGCCCCCCTTTTAAATTATAAAAGTAATGCTTTTATTTTACTGTACATATAAAAATAACCTCCTGTGACCACAACAGATGGCCACCTAGTTTCCCCAAATTACCTCCTCTGTATTTCCCCAAGCTCAAGCCAAATTGAACTAATCATTCAATATCCTGCACATACTCAGTGGTTTCCTAGGACTGATTTTTCATTCATACTCTTTTCTGTGACTTAAATGTTTCCCTTACTTTTCTACTTAAGGACTTCATCGTAGTTACAAAAGCTTTATCTTCCTCAAAGCCTTTCCTAATCCCGTCAATACTATCTGATCTTCCATACCTCTGATCGTATCCCTTTAATGGCTCTTATTTTTTACCATGAATTACAAATATCATGAGCAGTCATGATATTATTTGTGAAGGTACATACAAATTTTGCATAAGGCAGACTTCTCAATAATTACCTGCTGAACAAATGAACCATTAGATTGTCAGTTCTTAAGAATCACGACTGAGTCTTAATCATCCATTTGTTCAACATGTATTTGCTAGGTACTATATAAGGTAGTAGAGATAAGAGTGGGGTTTATACTCTTAAAGGGGAATTAGAAGAAGGGAGAAGGGAGGAGGGAGTAGAAGGGAGGAAGAAGAGGAAAGAGGAAGCAGGGAGGCAGGAGAGGAGAGGAAGGAGAGGAAGCAGCAGCAGCAGTAGCGGTGGTGATGGTGGTGGTGAGGGAGACCATATGTGGCCTGGCAAGCCTAAAATATTTACTATAAGTCTCTTCACGGAAAACAGTTACTCCTCAATAAATTCTAGATGAAATTTTTAAAAATTAATAAATAATAAAGTAAAATCATTACAGTAGAACAGGTATTTTTAGTATCCTGGCGATAAGGACAACTTCTTAATAATACACGAATACCAACTGCCTTAAGCACCTGCACTTGGATACCAAATTGACATTTCAAATTTAACATGTCCAAAATAGAACTACTGATTTTGATACCCCATACCCCCAATCTTATCTATCCTAAATTTTCCCTTTCTTAGTAAATGGCATTATCATTCACTTAGTTTCTCAGGCTTAAAATTGAGAAGTCATTCTTGATTAGTTTCTCTCTCTCCCACCTCACAATCTTCTCAAAATTTAAGCCTTGTGAACTCTATCTTCAATAAATATCCTAAGTCCAACCACTTTTCATCATCACCCCTCTGCAAAACTTCTTAACTGGACCCCTAACCCTCACACTTGCCCTCCTAGTTCTCTACCTGTAGTCTAGATCTCCCCCTAGAACATGAGTAAAGCTTTGAATATGTTAATTCAGACCACATACCTCTCCTGCAAAAAAGCTTCTAAAGGTTTCTGATCTCACCAAAAACACAATGGGAAACTAAAGTTTTGACTACACAAACATTAAAACCTTCTCAATAAACAACTATTAGTAAACAATAAACAATAAAAACAACTATTATTTAACACTGTTCTGGAGGTTCTAGACAAAACTAGGTGAAAGAACAGAGAGAGTTAAGACTTAAAAATGAAGGAGTAAAAAAATTACTTGAAGACAATAAACTAAAAACAAATGAAAAATCAAAGACAATACTGAAGATGAACACAAAGATAACTGAGAAAAAAAATTCTACAAACAGTAAGTGAACTTAAGGTGGCCTGCAACAAATTCACATACAAAAATCCTTACTCCACATAAACAACTCATCAGAAAACAAAACAGAAGAAAAGAGTTCACTTATGAATACCTAACAAAGAAAATCCCTAGGAATAACCTTATTTAAAAATTCCTAAAATTCAAATTCTAAATGAAAACATTAAATTGGAAAACACAACACTGGTCTTCTATAAATAAGAAGACAAATCCTGTTCTTGTATAGGCAATTTAATATAATTTCAATTTTTCTACATCAATCCATAAATTTAACACAACCCCAATTTAAAAAGTATCAGTATACATTTATATTTTGGAATAAAAGTTACATATTGGTTTATATAACGTATGTAAGACTTCAACCAGCAAGACTATAAATAAATCAAGTTATTCCCAGTGAGTGTAACAGAAAAATTTTAAAAGATCCAGGAGAAAACCCACAAAACAGGGCTTTGTGAAATAAGGGTAGTAGCACAGATTTAAGACAGATAAGACTGTCACCTTAAGTTTATCTTAAGAATCCCTGAGCCTATGCTCATGGGGACAATCTTCCATTCTTTTGGTTATTCCTGTGTTTCCTAACACAATCAGTAACCTCAAGAAAACAATCCTCCAAACCATAACTAACTTCCCTTAATGAAGGCAATGACAAAAGTGCCAATGACAGTAAATAACGTAATCTAAAGAGAAATTAGACATTTGTTGGTATAGAGTTATTAGGTGTTATCAAATAGTCAATTATAGATTTTATAGCAAATGGGCCTTTAAGAAATGAAACCAACAAATACTCTAAAATGACTACTTATTAATTCCACTGTGTTAAGTTACTAATTCAAAATATTCAATTCTATAAAAATCTACAATTAAGCAGTGACTGCCTCTCTATACACAGTCATAGTAATTAAAACTTGTTCCGCATTCTAAAAACAAGGCTAAGATTCATATTTCTAGGATTCAGCTTATTCAAAGTTCACTGTTCCTGCCAGTAATAAAGTTCTGGTAAACTTCATGTTTGCATGTTTAAGGAAATTTAACATATCCACATACAAGGAAACAATATAAAAAAGTTCAATCTTATTTCATATAAATACTTGGATGTCTTACTACCAACCTGTCCTTCCCTTGAAAATTTAAAGGGTGGTTTGTGTTTAATAACACTTGTTGCAAGCCTTAGGAGTCCTGTAAGCCCATCATCTTCTATATTCCCATCTTGATGATCAAGGATCTCCCTGCTACAAAAAAGAATACAAGCAAAACAAGACAGTTAATAAAATTACGTTCTTTATCTTTCTTCAACAATATAACTGTCAATTTCACATCAAATTTTACCTTCGAATACAGTCAGCTAAATGTCGTGCCAAAGCATCCAGGTCGAGGAGTGTTGTCTTAATACAAAGAGAAAATACAAAATTCAAACACAGATTTTTATGTTCACTATTTCAGATATTATTAAAACAGAAAATCCTTTCCTTTTAAGTAACAAGAATTTGGTTCTCCGAATTCATTAACATGCCAATTAAATTATAAATAATATAACTACTCTTTACTTATACATGATGTCAATAAAATTATACTTATAAACACATCACTGATAGTCCTTCAAAAAAGAATCAATGAAATATTGGTGATAAATTATGAGAGTCACAGTAATTTAACGAGAAGACACTAGGTTTGACTTATTTCTTCTTTAACAATTTGACTGAGATGTAATTAACATACCATACAATTCACCAAGTTTCATTTCTAATACCACTTTTAGAAATAAACTTAAATGCACAGTTCATTTCGGAGAGCTTTAATTCTCATTATAACTGAGCAACAAAATTAAAACAGATTTCATAAAATAGAACTTAATTTAAGAGGATTCCGGGGTATTCCCTGGCGGTCCAGTGGTGGTTAGGATTCCATGCTTCCACCGCCAAGGGTGCAGGCTCAATACCTGGTGGGGGAACTAACTTCCCACAAGCCACATGGTGTGGCCAAAAAAAAAAAAAAAAAAGAGGATTCTCAAAGAAATTCAGATCACTAAGTAGGAAAATTACTTTGACTAGCAAGCAAGACTATTAGATTCATACTTTAAATAGGCAACCATAGGTTTAAAAAAAAATCAATGTCTATCTGGAATCAACGTTTTATGGATAAAGTCAAATACATTAAGACATGTTCATGGCGGGGAGGGAGGACTGGTATTGGTAGTCAAAAGATATAAGATACATAAGTACTAAGGATGTAATGCACAACATGATAAATATAATTAACACTGCTGTATGTTTTTTATATATATATATAAAAGTTATTGAGGACTTCCCTGGTGGCACAGTGGTTAAGAATCCGCCTGTCAATGCAGGGGACATGGGTTCGAGCCTTGGTCCGGGAAGATCTCACATGCTGTGGAGCAACTAATCCCATGTGCCACAACTACTGAGCCTGCGCTCTAGAGCCTGCAAGCCACAACTACTGAAGCCCAGGAGCCTAGAGCCCGTGCTCCTCAACAAGAGAAGCCACCACAATGAGAAGCACGTGCACCACAACAAAGAGTAGCCCCAGCTCGCCACAACCAGAGAAAGCTCATGCGCAGCAACAAAGACCCAACACAGCCAAAAAATAAATAAATAACTTAATTAATTAATTAAAAAAAGAAGTTGTTGAGAGAGTAAACTGCTCATCACAAGGAAAAAAATTTTTTTTTCCATTTCTTTAATTTTATATCAATATGAGATGATGTTCACTATACTTATTGTGGTAATCATTTCATGATATGTGTAAGTCAAGTCATTATGCTATATACCTTAAACTTACACAGTGCTGTATGCCAATTATAACTCAATAAAACTGGAAGAAAAAATTAAAACATGCTCAATTTTAATTTTTATAATTATTTCTTAAATGAAAACTAGAATAAGAATTCAGATGTAAACTGTTCCTTAAAAGTAGGACATTCAAACACGATAGGATTCTTAAAATACAAAGTGTATATACTGGACTTTGATGGAAATGCCTGAAAAAAAAAATTGACAGAAAAGGTTTCCTAAATATTTAAATGTATCTTTTTCAAGCATTTCTCATTTTTCTGAGATCAATTAGATGTATTTTAGCTTACTAAATTTATCAAAAGAAAAAATAAAAGTTTTTATGCGGCAAGTTTGTCTTTGAAATAAACTTGTTTTAAGTATTTCTTTGGATAGAAGTATCATTTTAGTCTCATATAAGAAAATTAGTAGATCAGCAAACTGATAGTGTTTCTTTAGCTTAAAGTAATTTCTATTTGAATTGCAACTTTATTTTACATTCTCAGAATCCACTTGCTGCTGTAGAAAGCTGTATATTTAAAGTCTAAATTTCACATTCCAAATAAGATTTTATATCCACAAATCTTACAAGACCCAGGAAACTACTTATAAGTACCAAATGAAGACATTTCAACTAAGGTCAGAGTAAAAAGAAGAAAGAAATTAGAGCAGAACAAAAAGGTAAGAATACAGTAGAAAAATTATGACATTTTCAACTCATTACAGATTGATAAAAATGTCCTTAATAATAACGACCTATAAATTCATGAACATACAGTGCATAATTCATCTCTATTAACAAGTTAATGTATAACTTTCTGAACATACCTGACTAGCATCCTTTATATGTATGTTGTCAACTAATTTGCACAACAACCAAAAATATTCTTTACATCCAGGTTTTAACATTGGTTCTTCTTCATAATCATCTATCTATTAAAAAAAAATTTAAACTTTGTGAAAATAGTTTAAAATGGGAAAATAACTTAAAATTATAATACATTTTAAAAACTACAAGCTTTATAAAAAAAATTAAATCCCTACAAACTAAACAGTTTTCAAAATTCAACCCCCCAAAATGGAGAGAATACTCCTAGTGTCTGTAAAATTAGAACAACTATGTATGTTAGTGAATAATAAGAGAACTTTCAAAAAAAACAGTACTCTGAAATTCCTTATAACCTACTTGGAAAAGATATGAATAATGTATAATACTAAATAATGTAGTGCCAACTAAAAGTTCAATGAAAATGTGGAAACAAAAGAAACCTACAGAAAATGAGTATATATAAATCTACCCACATATAATGGTCTATTATAGTTTTGAAAGTTGAAAAATAAAGAACACATTACATTTCCTACATAGTCAATGACAGACGGTAAATATGGAGAAGAAAAACATAAATCCTACAATGCATCATATTTCTGGGATTAGTAAAATTTACTTATTAATGTGCCCTGTATTTATTATGGGGTAGAAGGCTTTTATATGGCTAGTGTTAGTGTATACATGGGAACAAGGAAGAAAATTGAAAATTCTGAGTATCATAAAGATAAAAATAAAACAACTGTGACTGAATAAGAAGAAAGCTACATTTATGATGTTTCTATCATTCAACTTATTAACACAAGGCTCAGAACCTAGTAAGGACAAATGTTATTTCCAAAACAATATCCACGAGAGATCCCACAGAGCTGAACCCAAGGACACAGGATCTATCCCTAGGTGTAACATGGACACAATATGTCACAATGCTGCCACTTTAGGAACTATTACATATAACGACCATCCCCCTGGTGAAAACTACAGATAGTAAACAGGTACTCAAAATTACTTGCAAGGATAATACAACGATAAACTTGGGGCAAATGAAACAGCAGAAATAGAAATTGCTCCTGAACACAGTAAAATCTTACCCTAATAGGTTTGAGTGCTTGAGCATCTGGAAGAAATTTCAGCAACGTTGAGGCAGCCAGTAGCAGAAAAGAGCGATTGATTGAGTCTCCTCCATCCAGCCCTGACAGAGATAACTTATAAAGACCATTGCAAGATTCATGACGGACTGCAGTCTAAATGGAAAAGTTCCAAAGATAGTCTGAGTTAGTATTAAAAAGTTAATCTTAAGGTTAATATGTTGGCAGAAATAACATGTTAGATGGCTTCTTTAGTAACATGTTTTAAAACGCAATGTCCTGATCACATACTCATGCATCTAAATAATACATGATCAAATGAAGTACCCCAAAGTATACGGTAATATGTAAAAACATTTCAGAAATTCCCAATATGGTCATAAAAACAAACCAAGTAAATACAAGAACAGACAAATACAAAAAGGATTGAGAAGAGGATATTCATAATAATTTATTTACATGATTAAGTAACAGGAAAAATATTGGGTTGGCCAAAAAGTTCATCTGGGTTTTTCTGTAAGATGTTATGGAAAAACCTGAACAAACTTTTTGGCCAACCCAGTATTTTCAGAACTAGAAGCAACTTGGAAAGTACTTAACCCAGAACATTTTACAGATTTTAGAATCTTGTCCAAGTGTCACAATAGTTACCTGGAACAGAGCCAGAACAAGAACACATATGCATTCAATACAAAGCTAATAATATTAGAAAATGTTCTCTAAAAAAGATATGAGGGCTTCCCTGGTGGCGCAGTGGTTGAGAGTCTGCCTGCCAATGCGGGGGACACGGGTTCGGGCCCTGGTCTGGGAAGATCCCACATGCCGTGGAGCAACTAGGCCCGTGAGCCACAGCTACTGAGCCTGCGCATCTGGAGCCTGTGCTCCGCAACAAGAGAGGCTGTGATGGTGAGAGGCCCGCGCACTGCGATGAAGAGTGGCCCCCGCTTGCCACAACTAGAGGAAGCCCTCGCACAGAAATGAAGACCCAACACAGCCAAAAATGAATATATAAATAAAAATAAAGGCAGCTTTAAAAAAAAAAAAAAAGATGAATATCGTGGCTAAGTGTATTAGTAAGAGTGTGTTTATACTATTTCATTTAGGAATATGGTGTAACATCAAGATACGATTGGTGAAAATTATATTGACTTCAGTGTCAACACTGAAATCAAAAGGAAATATATGTCTCTCTTGCATCTAAGGATACACTCAAATAGAAAAAGTAAAAGAAACTTCTCTAAAACGTAAATTACAAAAAATAAACGCTGAAATCCTTCTCAGCCTTCAGGAAAAAAAACAATTAAAAAAACCCAAAACAAAAGAATCACTCTGTTAACAAATATTGCAGAAAAAGACAAGTATGAATGCTACAGAACATTTAATGTTCACACTTAAGTGTACATAGTTCAAAACACTCTAGATCTTAAAGGATTATTAAGTACCTTCCAGGCAACAGGATATATTTATGGAATCATGTTCATTTGTTTCCATTAGCGCTTTTTATCATCAACGTTAATAATAAGAAAAAATATGAAGAGTAGTACTAATCTTCAATCTTTAGCTTACCTCAGGAATAAGGAGAGTCAATTTCTTTAGCCAATCTTGTAAATGATCACTGTCAGCAAGGCTAGATTTCACTAAAGAACAGCAATGAGCCCAACTCACCAAGAGCCACATTGAATAATGTGAAACTACAGAAAAATTGGAAAAAAAAATTACTATAAAGGTTTGTGCATAATGAAAACAAAATGTTCATTATTAAAGATATTATATATAGATGTAACCAGTCATCCAAATCGTTATTAAAAATTAACTTTGTGGAACCCTTACCTTCATGTCTAGACCTGTGATCAGACTGAGCTTTCAAAACTCTGCAAAGTAAAAACACACCACCACCAGTAATTAAATTCAGCAATGAACTAAAAATAACTCAATTTCTTAATACATATCCTTTAACTTTCCCTGCCCGCCAAAAGATTAGATTTTATGAAAGCTGCTAATTTATTTTCCTATGGTCTTCATTTTTAATTTAAAGAATCACTGGCAAAATCTTATTATAACAAACATTAAATGAGTGTTTCAATTTAATAAACAAAATGTGAGTGAATCCCATATTGACTTAAGTGAACTCTCAAAAAGTGCTTAAAGATTTGGTTACTAAAGTGATGTGGCTTACAAAGAGAAAGGTTATAATGGTTTAGAGTCTAAACTTCAGACTCCTAAAAAAAAAAAAAAAAGCACCCTTATGCAGTAGTCCTTGGCCTCCTGGAGTTTATAGCCTATCAGGGGAGATAAGATGAATATAAAAAAAGTTAGGACATAAATATATTCTAGGAGCTAGCTGAGTAAAACAGTCAGCACATACTATTAGAAATGTGAGTTTAATCTTAATCCGTGGCATATGAAATATTCTTTCTGGCTCTAAATGTTATAGCGTCTATAACGACATTATATTCTACTCTAATAGAAAGATACGACTCACACAAAAAAAACAAAAAAACCATACAATGACATAAAATGCCCTTCCTTTTGTATTGTTAATGTCAACTTTCATCAGGAATGGTTAAAAGCAAATTATTGAAAAGTAGAGAAAAATAACTAAATTAATTCTATATTACTTCACCTCTATTTTTTCCCCTTGATACTTTTAGTAACTTCAATGGAAAATGTATTACCTCAATTTAAAGAAAACTAAACATTAAAAATTTTCATTTTAATAAAATCAGCATATAGGGATTTAGTATTCACCTTACAAATAAACTGTTTAAAAAAAAAAAAAGCACTGATCTCTAGATACCTACATTGTTACAATTAACAAAACACCTATGAAAATCTGAAAGAGCAAGACTCATCCGTACTATTGATTTAAAGTAAAAGGTACTAAAAAGTTAAAACTTATAAATCTAGTGTTTGGCCATATTTCATGTTTAACTTTTATCATATTGGTTTAATATATTTAACTTTACCAAGAGCAACCCCCCAATCTACCTTTCAAATATGTAGCATTAGAAGATTTTGATAACAGGCAAAAAGTTCATTTTAGCTATCTTAATTGATACAAACCTCCCAGCACCATATAAACTGAAGGTGGAGGCTTATGAAAAGACAATGGTGTAGGAACAGGAGTCAAAAAAACACAAAGATTGGGGGTGGGGGGTAGGGGGCCCTCACATTACAAAGACTGTAATGAGATCTTTAAGAATGGAACTGGTAGAACAGAAATAAGAACTGTCACAGTGAACCAGCTTGAACAGCAGCAGCTGGTATCAAACTCGTGTATTTTTCGTTGTGTGAGGTTAAAAGTCAAGTGAACATTTCTTAATTCTAAAGAAACAAAAGCAGACAAAAGCAGTCACTGAACTGCCTTGTTAATCAATATATTGTGGCGTGTGGGATAGTGAGGTATACAGAATGTGTGTTAGAACAGGGGTCCCCAACCCCCGGTCCGCAGACCCATACCAGTCCGCAGCCTGTTAGGAACCGGGCCGCACAGCAGGTGAGCAGAGAGCGAGCAAAGCTTCATGTGGGGCTCCCCACTGCTCACATTACCGCCTGAACCCCACCCCCACCCCGCACACCGGTCTGTAGAAAAATTGTCTTCCATGAAAACGGTCCCTGGTGCCAAAAAGGTTGGGGACTGCTGTGTTAGAGGACAAGGAGGAAGTGTTAAGAATTATTTAACTGGAGAGTCACTGGTACTTGGCGTATAAAATGTATTTTATCATACAAACCAAGGTCATGTTATAGCACTTTCTTTGTTTCCCCACATTATCCATTCATAAGTTTTATAAATAACGAGGTAATGTGACTGGCACTGATAATGGTGAGCAAAATCAGATATAGTTCGTATAGAACTATATGTCCAGTGGGGTAAAGCAGATACTGATCGAGTTATGAATGTGAATTCAACTGAGACAGACACTAAAGAAAGATACATTAAACAAGAAATAATCTTAAAATAATCATGCTACTTATATGCAACCATTGTTTATGAAGGTGACTTTTAAAAGCATCTAAAAACAGGTAACTATTAGCCATAAATAACGTTAAGCACTTTGAAATGTGTTTGTATTAGCTTTGTAAATCATTTAACAATGGCAAACTTCAGCCCAACATAAACACCTACAGAATACAGGACCTGGAAATTAATTCTACACACTTTAACATAATTTATGTGATTATTTGAGGCATACACAGTCAGGTCCTCATGTATCAGCAATTATCATTTATACATTATTAAAATTTTGAACATTAAAAAAAAAGTCTCCAATGTAGCCCAAATAAATGAAATCATATTACACGTTTAAACTATATTCTAATACACATATTTCCAGCTTTATCTATTGAGGGCCTAGAAGCAAGGAAACACTAGGAGCAATGATACTATATTTTGCAGGTTCCCCACCAAAAGGAACTAGGGCTTCTTAAAGAAATGCTGATTCCACAACTAAGGCAGGGAAACTGAAAGCCCGGAAGATCTTAAAATGACAGGGGGGAAAAAAAAAGTACTCCTCCCCTCCACCCAAATAATGGGGACATAGCCAAAGGACACATGAACAAACTTGAAGATGCCAACTAAGGTATAATTTGAGCAAAGTGAATAGTAATAGTAATGAATTATATTGAATGAAAAACATCCAAATTGATACTAACTAAATAAAAGGAAGAGAAAGCTCTTCATCACCACAGAATGTCAACTAATAAACATAAAATGAATGGTAAGAGTTAGAAAATCATTAGTTTGCAAACATTATACTAATATTTAATTCAGGCAAAAATCATCACTGAATGCTAAAAGTAAATGAGTAAGTTTTATGAGAAGCAGGAAATTTAAACGGTTGCAAATTATCTTCCCATAGGTTACTTTTAATTAGAAAAATCAGAAACT
Organism: Eschrichtius robustus; assembly: GCF_028021215.1. NCBI lineage: Eukaryota > Metazoa > Chordata > Mammalia > Artiodactyla > Eschrichtiidae > Eschrichtius > Eschrichtius robustus. The sequence continues at coordinate 52,451,549 of NC_090838.1, forward strand.
TCATTGTAGAGAAACCTGGAGGAAACCAGATTAACTGATCAAAATTAATATCGCTAATAATAGGACAAACTGGTATCACCAGGATATACTGGGAAAGATACGTTACTTATGGAGTATTCCTGCTAAAATGTATAGTCTGAATCTGATTGTGAGGAACAATCAGGAAAACCTAAATTAAAAGGCTTTATACAAAAGAATTGGCTTGTGATACTCAGAAATGTCTGTATCATGAAAGAAAGGCTAAGAAAGTATCCCCAATTAAAGGGAATGGAAGAAATATGACTACCAAACGCAGTACGTGATCCTGGACGAGGAAAAAAAAATTGCTATAAAAATATTAATGGGACAATCTGAGTATGGACTATATGTTAGATAATATTATATCAATGTTAAATTTTCTAAATTTGAGTATCTTACTATAGTTGTTAGGAAATTGTCCTTGGACTTGGGAGATACACATCAAACTATTTATCAGTAAGTGATCATAATGTCTGAACTCTTACAAGATTCAGGATATGTAAATAAACGTGTGCTTGGGGACACCCACAGAAAATGCGTGCTCATGATCATTCGATAAAAACTGGCAAAATGTTGATAACAATATGCAAATCTACATGAATGATATGAGAGTTCACTAAAACACCCTAACAATTTTTCTGTTAGGTTTCAAATTTTTTTCAAATTAAAATTTTAAAACACTGTATTCTTACTCTAAATACATACAATCATAAATTATGTAAAAACTTCATACCTAGGAGCCAGATTATCATACGTATAAGCAACAGACATAAGTCGCTGAATCAAACTGGTTCCTTGGACAAGAACAAGAAATACCTTTAAAATAAAAACATTAAAAAAAATCTATAAATATACTAAAACACAAAACTGCGTTTTAAACCAGACTCCAAATTACTTTGATTTTTATTTATAAAAGGATAAGGAATATTCTAAAAATGGTTATTGGAAAATACTGTAAAAATATTAAATATTAGAAAACCAGATTTTTATAAAGAAACCTCAGAATAGCAACTTTAAAAAGAAAATATTAAAAATTTAGAAATACACAGGCAAATCCTTTTTATTTGATCCACAGATTATCTGCATGTCACCCAACAGAGTGAGAAAAATATTATGTATTACACACGTCAGTGGTTTTTTTGGGCGGTAGGTGAAGTAACCTTTTTCAGTTTTGAAATAAGAAAAAAAATGTCAAGCAGTGGCACATTCCTCAACCACCCTGAAATAAACATAGAAAAGCAATATGATATACCATAGATACCAAGCATGGATTCCAGATTAAAAACCTTGAGGTTCAACATTTAGTTTGCTAACTTTCAAGCTGTATGACTCTAATAATTACTGAATTTCTAGGTTCTAGTTCTTCATCTATATAGTGGATAAAAATATTTGCTAACTTAATAAAGAATTACTGAATCCCTTCTGCAGGTCAGAACCCATTCTGGGCACTAATTTTATAAAAGCACTGTTCCCATCCTGGGGAAGTTAGTCCAGTGCAGCAGAAAACATAGAAAGCACTGTAACACAAGTATATGCAATGTGCCAAATGAGCAACAGAAGGGAGCAGCAACTAAACCTGTGCCTGGCAAAATAAGAAGAGTTTTAAGAAAAGCTATATTTAGGCTGGAATTGGAAGTTCAATTTGGATTCTGAACCTTCTAAAAGGCTATTAAAGGAGAACAAACGAACTAATGCATGATAGTAAATTATTAAAATAATTAGTGTTCTTCCTTACTATTGGATGACTTCGTCTCCAGAATTAGGGTAACAAAAATTTCCCCCCAAATATCTTAGATTTACCTTCTAAGCTCTAAGTAAATATTATGATAAACAGATGAAAAAATATATATTGTATGCTCTTTTTCTAAACTATAAAAATGTAACATTGGCATATGCATAAGAAAAAATATGCACAAAAAAAGATTAACACATAGAGCTATTAATGGTAGTGACCTATATGACTTTGGGGAAGGTTCACTTGTATATTCTTTTTTTTTTCTTTTTTTTTTTGGCCACATCACAGCTTGCGGGACCTTAGCTCCCTGACCAGGGATCGAACCTGGGCCCTCGGCAATGAAAGCACAGAGTCCTAACCACTGGACTGCCAAAGAATTCCCTCACTTGTACATTCTAAATTGTTTTCAGTAATTATGTACTTGCATACATTTGTTAAAAAAAAAACTAGCCAATTATTTAAAAATGCCATATATGAGTATGTGTATTTTATTTCTCTATCAGTAACAACTAATTACTCCGGTGTTTCTTGAGCAGGTATGAGGTAAGCTGCTGTTCTCAAATGGTTACAAAATGAAGAAGAGATTGAGTAAAAACTCATCTTCATCTCTCCCCAGTTCCCAGTTCACTAATAGAGACACTGGAAGGGCAAATATTTGATCACATGAACAACAGAATCCACAGCCAAAAAGAATTGTAATTTTATTGCTGGATGCACTGGTTATTGTGCCATTTTCGTTTGGCTCTAAACCAACCATACTATGTATTGATACTCGCTCTGTGACACTAGGGCTGGTACATTATAAACTAAATTCCTCCTCTGCCAGCTGGCTTTCTATTAGGTTTGTCAACGTGGGATACTAGAGAGATTACTTCCTTGCTTTTTCTTTCTTTCTTTTTTGTTTGTTTTGGCCGCACCATGTGGCTCGTGGGATCTTAGTCCCTGACCAGGGATTGAACCCAGGCCCTTGGCAGTGAAAGTGTGGAGCCGTAACCACTGGACCGCCAGGGAATTTCCCCTGCTTTTTCTGTTAACATTGTTCCATTAGTATTTTAACCAGAAGAGGCAAATGATTTCAGAAGCAGTAACAGAACCACTTCCTCAGAGGCGTAAACTCCAGTTCAACAGGATCCCTCCTATAAGCGCCTCATTCCTGATAACCACAACCTTTTACATATATTCCTCAAACCCTAGGGGTGGTGAATGGCCACTTGCCCGCGTTACCTTAACATTCTCTTTTTCATTTTTAGCCCTCCAACACATATGTGTAAAACCAGTTCTCAATTTTAAATTTACTCTGTTGAAATACCTAGTGTGGTTTGTTTTCCTGAATGGACCCTGATACACTCAGTATAAAAATTACTGAGACCAACTAATGAACTCAATCCTACAGTTAGATAACATTAAAATGGCACAAAATTAATTCACTCCTGCATTTTGGATGATGAACTGAAAAGTATTACTGCTTCGTAATTTCTACTGCTTTAAAATGAAGGCATTACTTCTGCTGTTAGGTCATATTGTGGTAATGTAGGAGAGCATTTCATAGACATTAGAGTATTCATTTTGTAAAAACAAAAATATACAAGCTCTCTTAGAAGACAAAACTTATTACTACATGATGACTTTTGTACTTTACCTCTGTTAATCTTGGTATATGAAGACCCTTGGCATGATCACCAGCAGCCTTTCTCGATTTGCCAGGCCATGTTCTTTTCCTATGGCTTTCTGCTATACCAGACCAGGCAAAGACATCATGATAAGCTAAATCCAAATCGGATGGATCTACTGCAAACTGGCATATTAACTTCAGCAAGCAAGCAAGACAGTCTAGCTGCCACTGTGGATAAGAAGAAAATATCATTTCCCTATTTTCATTAATTTAATATGGCTACTATACAACTTGAAATTAACGCCTAGAAAATAAAAATATAGTTAGTACTTAATCCATGTGGTAAAGAAATTTTGCTGCTCATGTATTATTGGTTAGTAACAATCCAATCTTACAAAAATAAAGACACTAGATAACTAGAATGTATATTTAATGAAATGGAAATGACACTTGCATTTCTATCATGAAAGAATCATACAAATATATATAATAGAGATATACAGGATTTAAAAAAATATTGCTCGCAATGTACTACAATTTTAAAAATTATTAAAATGCTAATAAAGATATTTACCTACAAAATTAGCATTGAGAGCAAAAATACTGGAAGTTGTCTCTCCACCTAAGTGGCATATACTATTTGGGAGTGAAAGCAATTCTCAATAATTCTAGAAAATTATTCAACTGAAAAATCTGCACTTTACATATGTATATTTAAAATAAAACAAGCATTTCATCAGTAAAATACTGTTTAGTATGATAAGTAAAATTTCTGATTTAAAGCTCTACTTTAAAATTTTTAAAATAAAGCAGTTCCTTCCAATAAATAAGAATATCACCTATGTATGAGAGCTTCAGAGCTTTCTCTTCAATGGTCCTTGTTCTCCTCTTTTCCTAATACCACTACTAAGTGTTATAACTATACCAATATGCCAAGAAACATAGCAATACTATATAATTGATTTTCAAGAAAAGTACCAGGAAATTTCAGTGAGAAAAAAAGTCTTTTCAACAAACAGTGCTAGAAAAATTGGATAGCCATATGGAAAAAATAAAATAAAACCTCAACCTCACTCTACATATACAAAAGTTAACTCAAAATATAACACAGACCTAAATGTAAAAGATAACTATAAAACTTACAGAAGAACACACAGGAGAAAATTTCTGTGACCTTGGAAAAATGATTTCTTAGCTCGGATATAAATTTTGTTAAAATTTAAAACTTCTCTGCTTAAAAGACACTGTAAATATAAAGAAAAAGCAAGCTACAGATTGAATGCAAATATTCCTAATACATATACCTGACCAAAAAACTTGTCCAAACTGATTAAGGAAAAAAGTCTTATAGCTCTTTACTAAGAAAAAACAAAACAGGGGGATTCCCTGGTGGCACAGTGGTTAAGAATCCGCCTGCCAATGCAGGAGACATGGGTTCGAGCCCTGGTCCGGAGAGATCCCACATGCCACAGAGCAACTAAGCCCGTGTGCCACAAGTACTGAGCCCGCGTGCACAACTACTGAAGCCCGCATGCTTAGAGCCCGTGCTCCGCAACAAGAGAAGCCACCACAATGAGAAGCCTGTGCACCGCAACAAACAGTAGCCCCCGCTTGCCGCAACTAGAGAAAGCCCACACACAGCAACAAAGACCCAACGCAGCCAAAAATAAAATAAATAAAAAGAAAAAAAACCCCCAAAAACGAAAGCAAACCCCAAACAAACCAAAACAACAACCCCCAGGATATAAAGAGACACTTCACAAAAGAAGATAAAAAACATGGTCAATATGAAACTTATGGAATACAATGAAAGCAATGTTAATGGGGAAACTTATAAATGTAAATGTTTACATTAAAAAAAAAAGAAAAATTCTTATCAACAATCTAACTTTATAGCTTAATGAACTAGAAAAAGAAGACAAACTAAACCTGAAGCTAGCAGTAGAAAGAAGGAAATAATAAAGATCAGAGCAGAGGTAAACAAAACAGGGAACAGAAAAACCTACAGAAAAATCAGTGAAAATCAAAGCTGGTTATTCGAAAAGAACAACAAAATTGACAAACCTTTAGCTAGAAGGACTAAGAAAAAATAAAAGTCAAATTACTATAATCAGAAATGAAAGTGGGGACATTTCAACTAATTCTATAGAGATAAAAAGGATTGTAAGAGAGTACTATGAACAACTGTTGTGTGTCCAAAAACTGGATACCTTACATGAAATGAACAAATTCCTAGAAACACAAAACTTACCAAGACTCAATCACAAAGAAATAGAAAACCTGAACAGACTTATAATTAGTGAGGAGATTGAATCAGTTATCAAAAATCTCCCAAAAAAGAAAAGTTCTGGACCTGACAGCTTCACTAGTAAATTCTAACAAACGTTTAAAGAAGAACTAATACCAACGATCCTCAAACTCTTCCAAAAAACTGAAAAAGAGGGAACTTCCTAACTCATTCGATGAAGTGAGCATTAACCCTGATACCAAAGCCAGACAAAAGACACTGTCCTCAACAAAATATTAGCAAACAGAATTCAGCAACATAATTAAAAGGATTATACACCATGACCAAGTGGGATTTATTCTTAGAATGCAAGGATGGTTCCACATAGCAATGATCAATGTAAATACTCCAGATTAACAAAATGAAGGAAAAGACTACATCATCTCAATTAATGCAGAAAAAGCATTTGACAAAATTCAACACACTTTCATAATAAAAATACTCAACTACCACAACATAATAAAAGCCATATATGAAAAACCCATAGTGAAAATCATACTCAATGGTGAAAGACTGAAAGCTTTTCCTCTAAGATCAGGAACAAGGCAAGGACACCTGCTTTCACCACTTCTATTCAACACAGTAGTGGAAGTTTTGGCCTGAGCAATACACAAGAAAAATAAAAGGCATCAAAATTGGAAAGGAAGAAGTAAATTTATCTGTTTGTTTTTGATGTAGAAAACCCTAAAGACTCCATATAAAGGCTCTTAAAACTAGTAAATGATTTCAGCAAAGTAGAAGGATACAAAGTCAACATACAGAATTCAGTTGCATTTCTGTATGTGAACAATGAACAATACGAAAGGGAAATTACAAAAACAATTCCATTTACAATAGCATCAAAAAGAATAAAATACTTAGGAATGAACTTAACCAAGGAGCTGAAAGACTTCTACAATGAAAGCTACAAAAAACTGCTCAAAGAAATTAAAGACAAATAAATGGAAACACATCCCGTGTTCACCGACTGGACGACTTATTAAAATATCAATACTACCCAAAGTGACCTACAGATTCAATGCAATCCCTAACAAAATCCTAATGATGTTTTTTGCAGAAACAGAAAAATCCATTCTAAAGTTCACAAGGAATCTCAAGGGACTCCAAATACACAATCTTAAAAGAAAAGAACAAAACTGGAAGACTCACACTTTCTGATTTCAAAACTTACTACAAAGCTACAGTAATCAATACAGTGTAGTACTGGCATAAAGGTAGACAAAAAAATAAAAGGAATGGAATAGAGAGCCTGAAAATAAACCCTCACAAATATGTGAGTACCAAGACCAGTACCAAGTACCCTCACAAATATGTGAGTACCAAGAGCCTGAAAATAAACCCTCACAAATATGTGAGTACCAAGACCAGTCACTGTGGGGAAAGGAGTCTTTTCAAGAAAATATGCTGGGAAACCTGGATCTCCACATGCAAAAGAATGAAGTTGAACCCTTACCTAACACCATATACAACAATTAACTCAAAATGAATCAAGGATCTAAATATAAGACCTAAAACAATAAAACTCTTGGAAGAAAACACAGAACAAAAGTGCCATGACACTGTATTTGGCAATGATTTCTTGGTTAGTACACCAAAGGCTTAGGTAACAAAAGAAAAAATAGACAAATTGGACTTTATGGAAATCTTGAAATTTTGTTCATCATGTAAGAGTATCCACAGTACCCTATAATATATCGAGAGATACACATTATAAATATGGGATCTCAGTTGACTTGAAAGCCATATGTGTCTCAAGCAAACTGGGCATCTCAAGCATTGCCAGGCTACAATGTGTCCCATACAGCAGTAAATTTTTCTTAATACTTCATAAAAGTGTCCACAATTTTAAAGAAAACAAAGAGAGATCTTTAGCATATGATTACCTGTAAACTTTATTCAAAGCTAAACTTAGAGCAGTTTATAAACAAAAGTCCTATAAACGACACACAACTACTCATTAAAGATTTTAAATTCTCCCACTTCGCCAAAGAACTAAAAGGCACCTTATAACTCTGAGAGGTCACTGAGACAACAAAGACACAACAATAAAACACAACAGACATTTCAGTTCTAAGAGACAGAAAACAATTACTGTAGTAGAGGTATCTATTCTAAAAAGGAAAATATCTGTAGCAAAATATATAAAATAAAAATGGCAAAAAGTATTGAAAGCAATGGTAAGATTAACAAAATCTTGGTAGATAGCAATATGCTTAAATGTATTTTCTTTCTTTAATATCTTGGATGTACCAGCATTTGACAGTAAATTAAGAACATCTGACTCCTAGGTTCTAAAATAATTCTAAAAAACAAGTACTAAGAAATTAAAATTTGAATGCAATGTTTGATAATGCTATTCTGCTTTGCTGGAGGTCAGGAAATGAGCATCCTTTCCATTTAATACAAAACTGGATTACACAGTTTGGTCCAGCATTATGAATTTTTAAATATTCCACAATTTTATTTTCCTAACATTATAGGACAGTGCTTTGTCAAGTTAACAGTGATAAAGTACCATTTTCTAAAACTTCCATTTTGTTAAGGATCAAAAATTTTGTAAAATACTATTAAAAAAACACTGCGGCAATGTCCAATTGCTATAAAAATTTCTAAAGGCTTACTCTCAAGTTCTGTACCTTTTTCATTGCTGACTAGTCACAAATGCTCTGGAAATACATTTTTGAGTAGTGTTGCTTAAAGGAAGAAATGGTCAAAACAAAATGAAACAAAGAAAAAGGATGTTTTCAAAAAACTGAAGACATAAACCAAGTTTTTCTTAAAAAGCATCCAAAATTTAAGACTATATAAATATTAATATATAGTTTACCAAACTAATGGAAAAATGTTCATGAATTACCTATAGTTCAGAGTCATTAATATTATCACTTAAATTTTTTTAACTGAGTTGACATGGAGAACTCTTATTATTGCATAATTAGTTTATCAGATTCCTTATTTTTTCTTAAATTTATTTCTACTGTACTCCACACTTTCCTTTACTACAATAAAGTGTGAAGCAAAAGTTACACTTGCCAGTGGTCCATGGAAGTGACTCACTGGGGTTAACTACTGTAACTGGTTGAAAATGCGCATTTTCACTTACCACAGTCCAGGATTCCTGCTCTTTTGGCTCTAGAATTCCAGAATTAAAAATTTCTAATAACTGTTGAAGCCCTCCAGCAGCAACAAACTGTAAGCAATTGTGAGAGTAGTGGTAAGAGGAAAGAGCTACATAATATAGTAAAGATCTGCTTTTTGATTCAGTAACTGGGTGTGTGTGTATGTCTGTGTAAGTAAAATATTATATATCTTTCATTTAAGAAATTATTCTTTGATTAAATAACCAATATAACGTCTATACAATAAAGTAATAGCAAACAACTAATTTTTAAGAATTTTTTTAAAAGATTCTTATAAATATCTATATACATATCTTTGTATTCCATTAACCATTTAATCCCAGGCACTGGGATGTCCTAACACACTATTCCAATGAAGGAGAAAAAATAATAAGTGCTAAAAATAGGAGCACCAAAGCATTAAATAATCTCAGTTTATTTATTACTGTGATTAGAGTAATACATAATTTTTAAACTATGCTTTATTTAAATGGTAAGTTAGTTTAAAACAATAATTATGGTAACTTCTGGTGGAAAATAAGAGATAAATTATTTTTACCAATACACTGCAAAACATATATGATCAAACCTTGCAACTCCAGGAATTTTTACTATTTTCCACTTGATCCTCACTTGAATCATCTGAATCTGGATAAAGATCACTATAACTTCCCTGTGGGAATGACAAAAATAAATAAATAAATAAGGAAGGGTGGCGGGAGAATTAAAAGATAACGTACTCTAGAATTTTGTTCCAAAGAGAAAACAAACATTTAATGATAATAATGGAAAAGCAATTACCGTTGACTCTCTTCTTATTCTTCTGTTAGGTTTTCCCAGTGCTTCAATAATTTCCAGGGCATATAATAGCTTGTGAGCACTCTTAATTTTGAGCAGTTCTTTCCAATTAAGTCCATCATTACACTTAAATTAAAAAAAGAAACACAGGTTTCTCCAACCAACTTACTAAGAGACACCCCCCCAAAAAAAAACTAAAGAAAATGACACTATATAAAAACTCAAATATTACATATATATTGAAATATGTTCAAACAAGTGAAGACCAGTTATATAATTGGTACTAATCATACGCTTAAAACACCAATTATTCATTAAATTTTGTTAAAATTAATACACAACAGCAGCATAGGAAAAAACTGTATGTTAACCTCCACAACAGTTGAGGTAATTTGCCATCTTCCCAATGAAATACACAATGCAGCATAATTGAATGTGTGAACTTTTAAGGATACAGAAGCAGTACAGTGTGTATTTAATATTTATGTGACACCTACTCATTTAAAAAGTCATATACAAACACATAAACTTTAAAATATTGTTCTTTTCTACTCGCAATTTATGAAAGTGTTATTCACACTTATGTGCATCCTTGACAACGATATTATTATTAGAGCTACAATGAGTCACCAACCACCATTTTCTAGGCCCATCTTCTTCACTTCCAAGTCATTTGAAATACAAGACCCTGAGAGATCACATAACAACGTCCCAAATCATAGATAACCATTAGCATAACATTAGGACGTTGTTTTTCCATTAGTCCTACAGGTGTTCTGTTGGTATCCCCAGTAAGTAACTCCTTATTATATAGCTTTTAAAAATAATCTTTAATTTGAACAGATATCTTTACAAAGATATATAACACTTAATACATGTGAGGTCATGCCTCTGGGAATATTAATATATATTAAATTTCTTTGACTCCTTTTTTCTCTATTTCTACCAGTTGACTTGTATAAGCAGCCAAAACAAGCACTGAAGCAATGTCATTAAATCATAGGGTATTTTCTCTAAACATTACTTTTTGTTGTCAAAAACAAAGCAATATTCAGAACATTAAGTAATACGAAAAAACACTAATATAAAGGCAAATTCACTGTTTTCTAAAGATAATTTTAGAGAAAATCCTTGCCTTGTATTTAGCCCATATTATTCAATCTCACTAATAATTAAATATATGAACATTAAAATGAACTGGCACTTTTTACCTATTAAATGGGCAAAATTTTACTGAGGTTACCAGTCAACAAGCACTCTCATACACTACCAGTAGGAATGTAAACTGGTACCATCCTCCAGGGAAGTAAAAATATTTTGTGGACTTACCTGTTCATCTGAGATATTCTGGAATGCCATCAACATGTTAGGACATGTAGGAAGAAGCATCAGTAGCTCCCATACACGCCTAGAGAGGTTTTCTGCATGAAGATGAAGTTCTTCACATCTTAAGCTCTATACAAATAAGAGCAACTGCTTATCAAGACAGAACAGTTTTTTGCAACATCTAAACTTAAGTTTGATCTGCATAAAATCACTAATTATCATATTTGATAATATTTTTAAATCTTACTTTAAAAGTGAGAATAAAGCATTTGTTACACAGTAAATAAATTTATTCAATAAATTTACTTATGTCAAAGTAGTGGTTTTTCAACTTGTTACTGAACACTTTTCTGGGAAAAAGTGATCTGCAAGTCTGGCCACTTTCCTCAGAAAAACTTTTCAAACACAAGTGAAAATGTCTGTTTTATAAAGCCATCCAAGTAAATTTCAATAAGACTATCATCTGTTTCTTCCCTGCAGGTCACTATTCTAAGAATGACAAAGACCTGGTAAATTAAATCCCTGACCTTACATTTGGGAAAAGAGTACACCTGTTTCTCTTATTTCGCGCTAATCCATGCCTTCCTTATATTCCAGTCTCAGACAAGCAGAGATTAAGAGAAAAGCAAACAATTTTAAAGAACCTACTTTTTTCCATTATCGTTTGTTAAATTTGAACTCTCTAGGTTACTGAGATAACAGTAAGCTAAAGAATATTACAGAAGGTATGTAAGAAATAGGCAAATTTCTTTTTTTTTTTTTTTTTAATTAAAGCACAACCCCAAGAGGTAAACAAGCAGCAAAAGCTAAAGCAGCAAAAGTTTTGGAATTTTCCAGACTATGAATTTGTATAGTATTATTCTACTACTAGCTGCTGTCATAATGATTCTGAGGTATTATACAGTATAAGAGATGCCAAAGGAATCTTCTTATACATCTACAAAAAGTAATTTCGTTCTTTCTGTATAATGGTATAAAGCTAATATACTTTGAAGGCAAGAGAATTTTAGAGACAAGAGTTTCAAAGTAAACTTTGCTTTTCACAGCCTGATGAAGAAAGCGAAGCAACCCAAGTAACACTTTTAGTTTATTTGGGGAAAAGGCACTGAGAGTTCTTCAGTAAAATAAAATTCATTCCTTTGTAAACATCCAGTTTAAAAAAGAGAAGGTGGGGAGAGAGGGAGGAAAGGAGGAAGGGACTGAACTCTGTGCAAAAAATTATTTGAAGGAAAAGAAAATCTCCCAGGTGTACAAGACTATGTTCTACATTATGACTGAAAGGCCCTACAATATGGGTCATACACAGTGAAGATCCTTTTTTTCTTCTGGTAATCCTCTTCAAGACTGAACCAGTCTTGTACAACAAAGAAACCCCACACCACCAATGGCATACTTGTCACCAAGTTCAATAATATAACTGCCTAAAAATAAATGCTTTCTCTCTGGTTTAGGCCTCACATGGACAATTACAATGACCTATTAACTGGCTCTTGTACCTCTGGTCTTTGTTTTCTCTAATATAATCCTCCACACTAACACCAAAACTTTGTTTCTGAAAGTCCAAAAAAGATCTCATTTTGTTGTTTTAAAATCTTCCATGATAACAGCCATCTATTTTACTAAGAATAAAAACCTCTTAAGGTCCTTTGTGGTACAGGTTACAATCTCCCTTTCTGTCCTTATATTTGAATTACATCATACTCACACTCCCAATTTTTCAATCATGCCATTCACTTTTCTGTGACTCTGTAATGCTTCTCTTCCTTCTTTATCAGCAGTTGGACTCAATTTAAACAACTCCTCTTTTGCAGAAATCTTCCCCAAATTTCTGTTTCCTGCTTATGTTCCCATAACACACTGTGTAGAACACTAGCACCCTCTTGGAAAACTGGGAAATTCTTATAATTATCTTTCTCTCTTTTAAACTGGCAATACACTGCTGACATGAAGTAAAAGGTTATTAAGTATTTATGGCATAAAATTTAACAGGTGAGGAAATGAAGGTTTATGGACATCTATTATTGATTATTCTGCTTGAACAAAAAGGGGATTTCTCAGGAATTTAAGACTGTGCCACCACAAAAGAAACCAGGTTATGGGGAACAGATGACTCAATCTGGTCATTCATGACCAAACACATTCTGGAAACATAGAAAGCAGCCACTTAACATTGTTGGGAAAGAAAGAACAGTTAGCCTAACATAAGGAAAGTCATAAAAGCACCACTATTTTATTTGCCACTCAGTCTCAAAATAATGATTCTTCCAAGAAAGATGGTGCCCTGAAATAGAATGGCGGCAGTGGAAATAAATTAAGTGGACAACAGGTCAAAACAACATTACGTGTGGTAGATTGGATTAGGAGTAGGGATAGACTCAGGTTCAGGAAGAAGAAAAACAGAGATGGCATCCAGGTTTCTGGCTTGAGCAACTGGGTGGATTCCATTTGAATGAAGAAGAATGGATGCCTGTGGGACATCAAGTGGAAGCATCAAGTAAACAACTGGATATATGAGTTTGGAACTCAGAGAAGAGGTTTGGTCTGCAGAACTAAGTTTGTGAGTTATCACTAAAAAGATGTTATTTAAAGCCAATTCTTCCTTGGACTAGTACATTAGGTTCCTTACTGCTTTTCCTATTCTTGCCAAACAAACCTATTACCTTTAAATCAAAAATCAAAACATGTGTGTCTCTCTCTCTGCTTAAAATACTTCAATGCTGTCCACTTTACTTTGAGTGAACTGGAAATAGCTTGCCATGGCCAGTTTGACTCTGTTTATCTTTTCATTTCATTCCCCTCATTTTACTCTCCCACTATCTTCCACACTCTACTTACCAGCTCCCAAACAATTCCCAGACCTGCCTAACTTCTTCTTGTATCAAGGGCTTCAGGAATCAGTTTACTCTATCCAGATCATTCCTCATCCACTTCATTTAGTAGGCTCCTTTTCATCCTGCAAGCTCAGATTTATATGGTCTCCCTCAGAGAAACCTTCCTTGACCAAATAAAATATAAACAGTCTGTCTATCACCAGTCCTTAATAATGGCAAGTCGGGGGTGGGGATGGTGGTGTGCTGAATTGGGCGATTGGGACTGACATGTATACACTGATGTGTATAGAATTGATGCCTAATAAGAACCTGCAGTATAAACAAACAAACAAACAAAACAACTAATACTAAACTTTCATTGGGTTATTTGTATGGAAATATGTTAATATAAATGTTTCAGACATTACATGAAATTTCTAAAAATCTTATATTTGTATTTGTATGGAAATATGTATGGAAATATGTTAATATAAATGTTTCAGACATTACATGAAAAAAAAATAATAATAATGGCAAGTCGTAGCAACTATCTTTACCTGAACTATTTATCTGTTAGTTTACTTGAAACTATCTGTTAGGCATGTCAATTATCTGTCTTCCCCACTGGATTCAATGAAGGCTGAAACTGTGTCTACTTTGATCCTTGTAAACAGCACGCCTGGGATATTAGGCACTTAAATAGTTAATGAATTAATAAATGGATTCCTTGGTTTTACTGCTTTTAAGAGATTACTGAGAAAATTTTTTCCATTCAACAGAAAGACAAAACAAGATTTTGTGAAAATGAAATGATATAGTCACCTCACTATCTTCAATTGCCATTCTTCCTGAGGGTGGTTTAAAAGATGCGAGCATCTCTAATAAATCAAAAAGAGTAGTTAAATGAGGTTCTTGTAAAAGCAAAAGCATCGGAATGTTGTCCTTCTGAGGGGGTGGTAGGCAAGATGCTGGCAGCTGAACACCTTCCCCTTTCCGTTCTCTCCTTGGTGCACCCAAAGATACAAATACCATCTATAAAAACAGGAGAAACGGGGAAAAAAATCAACACATAATTAGACATATCAAGTTTTTGGTTTAATAAATCTGTGAAGTAGAAAATAACTTCCCTTACAATTTTAATATAACAAAAGCAGTAAGAACTGTTTTTGAACTGTATCTTCAACTAAACAACTATTGACTGTAAGTCAACAGATGATTAAAACTCAAACCACATTTACGCGTACCTGCATATCCTTAAAACCAAGCTCATGAAGTGCTTTCTCATCATAATCTGTTGTTAATTCATGTCCAGATGAAATCATCCTGACTGGTCCCATAAGGCCTCCTTAAAAACAGAAAACATAAGTGAACTTTCTTATAAGAGTTAACTTACTTGCCAACATGAATACACAGTTATAGCAATTAATTCCACTGGACATTAAGCTTAAACAGAATTCTTGAGCACAGTGGAAACAGGGCCAAGCATTTATATTATTTTCTGTTGTCTGATGTTAGCCTTAGGCAGTAAAAATTACAAGAAAATCCTCCTTTAGCACCACTCTAATAAGATCAATTCCTGCTTGCTTAATAATATGAAAATTTTTACAAGTAAAGAACACTACAGTGCTTTCTGGGAACCTACAGCATTTCCCCTTAGCAATACATGCAGGAGAAACAGATTCATTAATGCCTTAGTTCACAAGTAACCAGCATGTATTTATAATGATCGAGTTTTCTCTTCCCTGTTACTACCTATCAGCACAAAATAGGTTATAGGGCAGAAAAAAAGTTCTGACAAGAAGAGAAAAAAGATGAGCTACAACATTCCAGATTACAGTAAACTCAACGAACTCAATAGACTGAGGCAATTCATTTCTAGAATGCATAAGTCCTCTTTGCTTCAACTTCATTTCCCACCATCGTCCCTACCAAAATATGCTTTAGCCACCCAAGCATGTTCTTTCTTGAAAGCATCAAGGACGTTCCCATCTCAAAGGTTTAAGATGCTCCTCCCCAGGAATGCATATGGATCATTCCCACAGTTCAAGTCTTTCATCAAATGTGAGCTCTAAAAGGCCTTCCTCCTAACTACTCAATCTAAAAAGCCTCATCTCACTATTAATCCCTTACTCTGCTTTATCTTTCTGTAAAGCACTTATTAGCATCTGATATTATATTTAAGTATCTGTCTCTCCCCCACTACAAAAAACCAACCCAGTTCCACAAAGGCACACATGTATTCCCAGCATTAGAACAGCAGGCATTCAAATTAATTATTGTTTAATCCATGAAAAAAAAAATTTTTTTAAAGAAAATGCTTGATAGAGGAAGAAAGTTAAGCAAAATGATGAAATATCTGATGAATAATTAAACTCAAATATTGTTAAATTTTATTAACTTAATGTAGGAAAATTCCATTGGATAGGCACTATCCAACTATTTTCAGGAATGAGTGAAGCACGATTACTGCTTCCCACAACGACACATAACGTTTTACAATTGCCTTTTCCCTCCACTCAAGTAAGAAAATTCTACCTGAAAATATTTCAAACACAGGGAAGGAAAATAGGTTCCTCCAGTAAGATTCATTTCAGTATTTTTCCTTAAATGTAACTGTTGTGTATGGGACTTCCCTGGTGGTCCAGTGGGCAAGACTCCATGCTCCCAATGCAGGGGGCCCGGTTTGATCCCTGGTTGGGGAACTACAACCCGCATGCATGCCGCAACTAAGAGTCTTCATGCCACAACTAAGAGTCTGCATGCTGCAACTAAGACCCGGCTCAGCATGCATAAATAAATAAAATTATATATTAAAAAAAAGTATAATTGTTGTGTAGCAAAATTGCTAATTGTGTAGCTAAACCTATGTTTTTTTCCCTTCTTGTTATTTCTAAGCCTAGAAACCTTGGCCCTCCCAAAAGTTTGATATATTTTCAATCCTATATCTTCTGAATTTTCCTAGAGTTTATTGTGTGTATGCATGCGCATGTGTGTATAAAGAATACTTTAAATTCATCCTGAACATTAGAGAGAAACAGGGTTTTTCTTTCTGCCCCTAAACCGAACATCTCATAAGACTATTTCTCTGCTATCTATTGTGATTTAATTAACTCTTTATGAGATAATATTGTAGTTTTTAAATGCATAGTAGCTAGTATTGAAATTCATCTATTATCCTTTCAGGTTTTCCTCTCAGAACTTCTGATATTGTTTAGTTTATTCACACAGTTTATTATTCAGAGTAGTTTCATCCAATTCAAAGTAAAAATTCATTCAGATTTAGGTAAAATATATTAAGAAAGAAATTAACTTGGCATCTCTACAATATTTTATATAGAGATGCTAGGTATAATCACTTATTCAAGTGTTGATTTATTTACATATCTCAAAAAAGTTTTATTCTCATATATTCCACAAACACGTCACATTAAGAGTACCCTAACTAGGGACTTCCCTGGTGGTCCAGTGGTTAGGTTCCGCCGCTTTCACTGACACTGCCCTGTGTTCAATCCCTGGTCAGAAACTAAGATCCCACAAGCCACGTGCAGCAAAACAAACAAAAAAGTATCCTATGGTTTTTAAATTGCTACAAAACACTTAATTTCTTTAGTTTCCTATTCATCATTATATTACCCTCAAATTATCACTGAGTTCCCTCTTCTGATAGTAATGTTTTATCCAAATCATTTAAAATTAGTGCTTAAGAAAAACATGGGCTACTAGATGAACAGAAACTCTATATTAAACTTCTAATACTTCAGTAGATTTTTATTAATAAAATTTCTTTTCTATGTTATTGAGATAATCTACTACAATCTATGACTGTTGATCTTTTTACAATAGTGAGATAAAATATGCTTAGTCGTGATGTATTGCTAAGATAATATGGAGTTGATTGGCTTCCCAGTTTGTTAGAGACCCTAAGCATGTACAACTTTGTTACAAAATAGAACTAAGATGGCTAGCAGTTTATCTAGGATTTTGGACTCTATTTGATATGTGAATTAGGCCTACACATTGTGTACATAACATATCAACTTTCAATTATAATGGCTGAATTGGTTTTTACAGTTAACTGAGCAGCTTTCTATCTTCTACTACTTTTGAGAGGATCTTTTTTAACCTAAGAATTGCTTATTCCTTAACAGTTCTCGAAAAAGTTGCTATCTTTAAAAAATTTAATCTTTTTTGTTTTTAAATTAATTTATTTTTTGGCTGCACTGGGTCTTCATTGCTGTGTGCGGGCTTTCTCTAGTTGTGGTGAGAAGGGCCTATTCTTCGTTGCAGTGCATGGGCTTCTCACTGCAGTGGCTTCTCTTGCTGCGGAGCATGGGCTCTAGGGTGCATGGGCTTCAGCAGCTGTGGCACATGGGCTCAGTAGTTGTGGCTCCCGGGTTCTACAGAGCAGGCTCAGTAGTTGTGGCACACGGGCTTAGCTGCTCCGCGGCATGTGGGATCTCCCCAGACCAAGGCTCGAATCCATGTCCCCTGCACTGGCAGGCAGATGCTTAACCACTGTGCCACCAAGGAAGTCCCCCAAAATTTAATATCTTAATGCAATGAATGTTTCAAAACAAGAAAAGGAATCTTAAAACTTCTTAAGTTATGATGATATATTAAACAACACATATCTAATTTTTATCCTCTGAAGCTGCAATAAAGTAAATTTTAAAGATTTTTACAAACATCTGACAGGGAAAAAAAGGGAATAGATAATAGCAAACAAGTTTGCAAGCTGGAAATCAAATGCACTTACAGTAACCATCAAGACCTCAAAAAGATAAATCCTAAACCAGACACAAATTTATAATCCATAATCTGACTTATACTGATTTGGCACAGGAACAAGATCAACACCTGACAAAGGAGGGAAAGAGAAGAGGGATCGAAGGGGTAGAAAGAGAAGGAAAAGAAAAAGAGAGAAGAAGAGAAAAAGAAAAGGAATAAAGGAAAAGAACAGCACCTCAGTGATCTATGAGACACTAACAAACAGACTAAGATACATTTAATCAGAAGCCCAGAAATTATGGCGAGGGGTAAGGAAAAAGAAAAAAAATATTTGAAAAAATATATAATTGCTAAACCTTTTCCGAATTTGATAAATGTTACAAATACACAACAGACCCAAGAAGCTGAACTAAACCCAAGCTGCATAACACAAAAACACAAGGCACATTAAAAATCAAACTGCTGAAAATCAATGTTAAAGAAAAATCTTTAAAATGAAGCACAGTTAAAAAGACACATTGTATACAAAGGATGAAAGATAAGAAAAACCACAGACTCTTGGTCAGAAACTTTGCAAGCCAAATGATAATGGGAAATTTTTTTATTAAGTCCTGAAAGAAAAAAATTTCTTTACCTAGAATTCTATATCCAGTGAAAATTTCTTTCAAAATTGAAGGCAAAACAAACTTTTTATTCAAACAAAAAAAAACTTGAGATAATTCATCACCAGATCTGCAATGTAAACATTTTTAAGGGAAATTCATTAGAAAGAGGAAGAAAAAAGAAAGCAAATGGAAATTTTTCAATCTATACATAGGAGTAAAGAATGCCAGAGTGGTAAATATAAGGTTAAAGACGAGATGAGATTAACAGAAAATAATTAGGTAATTAGCTAAACATTCTAATTGAAATGCGGGCATCATCAGTCTGGATTTTTAAAGATTCAACAATTAAGGAAAGAAAAACCCCAATATTCTCAAAAGGATATTTCAACTAAGATAACAGGAGTACCCTGAAGACACAAAACAGATGTCTGATATTAAAAGCATGACAGCAAAAATGAAAAACTCAAAAAAATTGTAAAATAAAGTTGAGAACATCTCTCAGGAAGTTAAACACTCAAAGAAATGAACCATAGGAAAGAAAAGATAAGTAAATTAGGAATAGTCCAAGAGATGAAACATGTAGATAAAGAATTTAGAGATAAATGATAAAACAGAACACAGGAAGACTAATTCAAGAAAATTTCCCCAAACTTAAAGATACAACTTGCCAAACTAAAACAGACCTCTAAATATTAAAGTACCCATTACAATTGTTGAAAACAGATCCATACTCAGGCCTAGTATTGTAAAATTTCAGAATATTAGGAACAAGAAGATTCATTAAGCTCTAGAAGAGGAAAAAAAAAAAACTGGATGTGTAAAAAAATATCAGAAATCTGAATGGCTTCATAATTCTAAACAGCAATAACAGAACCACAAAACACAATGCAGTAATATCTCTAAAATTCTGAAACAAAATTATTTCCAATCTAGAATTCTATACCCAGCCAAATCACCATTTAACGTAAGAGAAATGGATTTTTGATCATTCAAAGACTCACAAACTTTACCCCATATCAACATTCTCTCAAGAAGCTACTGGACAATTGCACTGTATTCCAGCCAAATAAAAAAGTGAACCAATAAAGAAGGTATGGAATACTGGAAACAGAATAGTCAACATAGGAGAGAGACAAAAACAATTAGGATGATAAAGGAGATCCAACTGCTGTGCATCAGATGTGAAGGATAGTCAATAGGATCAGTGTGACCAGAAAAATGTATTATTGAGGGCCACACGACCAAAATCTCTGCTGCCTTCATAATACCTTCTCTATCTAAGGAAAGAATGGCAAGTGAACCTGGCCCAGATTCTTATCTGAACCCGGACTGTCTTTACCAGTCATGTTCACTACCAGAATATGACAGTGAAATTTCTACTCTCACCTTCATGTCCTACTGCTTAAATCAGCAGAAGACATTCATATTACCTTACAGAAGAAATTCTATTTTGATCTATTCCTGAGAGCTAAAGTAGGTCATGAAGAGATTAGAAAAAGAAGAGACTCTGTGACTGTATTTCTGTTGGTATTTCAGCATCTTGTCAACATTACAGCACTAAAATATGTCTTCACTGTGCCAAGACCTAAACTTGAGAATTTTCTCAATGATAACCTCCGATGAGGCTTTACACAAATCTTTAGAGAGGGTGAAAGTACACCCTCTTTAGCTTGTGTTCTTCTGTGACCTAACAAGGCAGTACTCTCTTTTCCTTAATCCATCAAGTTTGTGCATACTTATCTGTTTCACAGAACTAAATACATTGTTTAGGAATATATACACTGGAGGTAAAACTATAAAGAACACCAAAAAAGAGTAACAAATCAAGATAGTGTTATGGGGAAGTGGAAAGGATGATATCACGGAGGGACACACAACTAGCTTCTAATAATGTTCTACTCCTTAATCTGAGTGGTAGGTACATTGGTGGTTTTCATTTTATTATTACTCATTTCATATTCTCTTTATGTACAATATATTTCAATGTTAACAAAAACATACTTTTTGATCTCAAAATTCCATACCTAGGTATTTAGCCAACATGCATTAGATAATGTATGTATTAAGGATACTATCTATAACACTATAATATCAAAAGAAAGGAAACAAATGTCCATTAATAGAGAACAGGTAAAATAAATCATGGTACCCACCATACTACAGACAATGCAGATCTTTAAAAGAATGTGGTAAGTTTCTATATGTACTAATATGGAATGTTCTCTAAGATAATATGAGCACAACAAACAAGGGGTCAAGAGTATAAATGGAATGCTACCATCTGTGTTTGAAGTATATAGCTGACCCCTGAACAACAAAGGTTTGAACTGCGCAGACCCATTTATAAGCAGATTTTTTTCAATAGTAAATGCTACAGTACTACATGATTCTCAGGTGGCTGAGTCTACAGATGCAGAACTATGGATATGGAAGAACTGCGGGTAGGAAGGGCCAACTACAAGTTATACATGAACTTCTGACTGTGTGGAGGGTTGGTGTCCCTAACCCCCACATTATTCAAGGGTCAACTGTATATATACAAATATTCTTATATTATAATCTTATTATCTCTTGAAAAATACCTAAGAACATTTGCCTCAGGAAAGGGAAATGGGAGACTCAGAGATAGGGGTAGGAGGGAGACTTTTCAACCTCTATTCCTCTAACCAAGAATACTTATTAATTATTCAAGAACAAAATTTAAGATCTGATATACTGGGACTTCCTTGGTGGTGCAGTGGTTAAGAATCTGCCTGCCAATGCAGGGGACACGGGTTCAAGCCCTGGTCTGGGAAGATCCCACATGTCGTGGAGCAACTAAGCCTGTGCGCCACAACTACTGAGCCTGCGCTCTAGAGCCCGCGAGCCACAACTATTGAAGCCTGCACACCTAGAGCCCGTGCTCTGCAACAAGAGAAGCCACTGCAATGAGAAGCCTGCGCACCACAACGAAGAGGAGACCCCGCTCGCCACAACTAGAGAAAAGCCCGAGCACAGCAATGAAAACCCAACACAGCCAAAAATAAATAAATAAATTAATTAATTTAAAAAAAGGATCTGATATACTTTAGAAGACACATACATATACTTTCATCTTAAGCACGGTGTAGCAATATTGTTGGCTCCTTACTAAAACATGCCAAAGAATTATCACTCTGCACACAAGCAGGTTAAAAGTCCTAAAAAGAAGCTTTTAAAACTTTAAGACTTTTTTCCCTAAGTATATAGTTAGCCTGTTACAATGTCAGACCTTTAAACTGTAATCAACAGCTTTCCTGGTTGTTCCTCTGTTTAGCTCCTATTTTATGTGCTATGGAAAGACACTACAGATGCACCACTGGTTTAACAGTAAGGGAAGAATCAAATATACCTATCAGGCCCACATGAAAAATTTCTTAATATGATACTTTTCTGGAGGTAAGGGGAGATGCACAGATGGAACTTAATGATGTATTGTTTTCATATGCTTCAAAACAACAACAAAATATATCAAAATAGAAAAAAAAATTCATTGGGTAAAATTGGGTACTAGGTAGTGTATGGACACTTAAACTTATTAGTTCCCACACTGCTTATCAAATAACCTCCAAAAGTAGAATTTTTTTTGAGAAAAATGAGGACAAGTGTTTGCAAATAACATCTTAAAAAAAAAAAAACTTAACTCTTGTCTAAGAATCAATGGCACCATACCAAGGGTATGGGAGGGCATGGCGGGGGGGGCGGTGGGGGTGGAGAAGGGGCACGGGGAGAGTCATGAACATGGTTGGTAGTCTTCAAAGAAGTAAAGGTGTGAAGTCGATATATAATAGAACCCAGAAAATATGAAAATTTGAACTGATGGACTTACCAGGAAATTCTCCCTTTCGGCTGCTTTGACCAAACTCCTGAAGCTGAGCTTGTTGATTTATTTGTTCTTTCTGTAAATTTTCATACCAATGAGTTACTTCAGCCCTAAGATCTGCTACCTGGTCACTAGGATACATTTCAATAGTCATCTGAAATATGAGATGCAACCAATTTAAAAATACAAAAAGAACATATATTTGAACTGGGAAATGTTATCAATTTGGAAACTAAAACTATGTAACTACCTTGTCAGGGAGTCCAGCTGGCTGGCATACAACCCTTAACGGCAGGGACTGTTTGTCACTCAGTGCTTTCAAATGACTACTAATACCCGTGCCTTCAATTTGCCACTGTCTGAGATGATATGCAAACCTAAAACACACAAAAACCACACACAGGAAGGATATCATTATAAACCATTTTAATGTTACAGAAATTTTTACTACTTTACAAAATGAAAGCACCCACAAAAGGGTCCAGTACATTCCAATTTACTCTACAACATTAAGTTTGGATTCATCATATTGAATCAAACTTAAATGTGTAAATATAGCTAAGAGCTCCTTAAAAATTAGTTTCTAACAAAAATTACTGAAAAAAAAAAAGACCCATTAGGAACACTTTTTTTTTTTAAAGGTTGGGTGGGGGGACGCAGGGGAGTAGCAGAGGCAGGAGGAATTTAAAGAAACAAACTAATCCGCTAAGTAAATAGCAAGCTGTCATTCCTATTTTCAAAAGAGGAAAAAAGGTATTAGGAAATATTTTTCAAAGACAGAACTGTATTGTAGTAAATATATGTTAACCAGCCTAACAACTTGAGAGCCGATTCCATGACTGCTAAAATCATAAAATGAGTTATAAAGATTAATATTTCAAAGGAAACAGGCATCTAGCATGACACTCACTAAATATTAATTTTCTAACTTATTTTCAGTTGTTGAAGACAGGATCCAGGGTACCTGAATTTAGTTAAGAAAAAATTATCAATGTCTAAAACTAATCAGCAATTCTAGAATAGAAGGAGGGCAAGTAAGGGAATAAATGTACTTGATTTCCTAGAAGTGATCCAATGTCCAGCTTCTACAAGCAAAACAGTAATCTTTTTGGGCCTGATTATTTTTTGTTATGAGGGGTCTATCTGGTGCAATGCAGGATGTTTGGCAGTGTCCTCTACCTACTATATGCCAACAGCACCACCTTCTCC
Organism: Eschrichtius robustus; assembly: GCF_028021215.1. Lineage (NCBI taxonomy): Eukaryota > Metazoa > Chordata > Mammalia > Artiodactyla > Eschrichtiidae > Eschrichtius > Eschrichtius robustus. Next base: position 52,475,637 of record NC_090838.1, read on the forward strand.
CTTAAGCTGTGATAATCAAAAATGTCTTTAGGCATTATCTAATGTACCCTGGGAAACAAAATCGTTTCTGGTTGAGACCACTGTTTAAGACTATAACCTTAACTCTTTTTGAAAAGAATACCTCTTTTTTTTTTCTTTTAAAGAATACCCTTTTAAAAAGACATTTTTATTTACTCTTTTAATATTAGGAATACATAAACACAACAATTACTTTATGTTTTCATTTTATAAATGTTAGGCAATTTTAAATTAGGAGTAGCAACCCTTTTAAAAAGACATTTTTATTTACTTTTTTAATATAAGGAATACATAAACACAATAATTACTTTACATTTTCATTTTATAAATGTTAAGGCAATTTTAAATTATGAGTAGCACTAAGCACATTAAGCACCTGACACTGTACAATGATACTACACAAGGATTTGCATGAAAATTCCTAGATTATTTTTAAAACTAGCTCTTAGCTTTTGAATATTCAATTCTGTTTCCTAGTTTCTTTACTTGCCATCCACAAAATAGTATTTATATAAATTATTTAACACAAACATTAACTTTTAGAGTAAAATATAAACAAATACAAAGACTTCTATCAAGGATACTATAATCAATTTTTTTGAGTTAGAAAAAAGTTTGTACATCTGAGAAGGAATTTTTGAACTGAAATTCATTAAACTTATAAAACGCACCATTGAATCTTAGGAAACAATTTGTTTTTAAAGACTTTTAAAATAAGTGTTTATTTTAAAACCATTGGTAACACTGTATGAGGACTAGGGGCTTGAACCAAAAGGACCTTTTTGGTTTGTTTGTAGGCCCTGCAGCATAGAGAAAATTTTAGAAGAATACCTATCGTATCATTAAGAGTAAATATCTCTGATAGGAAAAGATAGAGACTTTGATTTTCTTTAGTATTATCTTAGTGTAATATCTGAATTTTATGAGTATGTATTAATTTTTTATTAATTTGAGTAAGACATATCACCACATTTGCTTTTTTATTTTTAGTTTTTAAAGTGGTCAAAATTATGAGGCAGTGTGAAGTTTCTGTGCGAAAAACTCTAGCGTTCCCTTACACATTCTTTAAAAACACAAGGAATTAAGCAGAATTTCCACAAATTATAATCATAATCAAAATAAAGAATTTTGCAATGCCTAAATGTTTTAAAGCATGGAGCCATGTTATTTATAAGGAATGTGTAGAAAATCTTTATTCAGTATTCTCTGATATTTTAAACAAAAGGTCAATATATACAAATTGTATAAGTTTTTCATTATCAAACTAAGCTCTAAAGTTGAAAGAAGTTATTAATTTTAACAATTTTTTTCAACAGTTCTTTGTACTTTTACAATTACTCATGATTTTTAACAAACAGAATTTCTTAATTAAAACTATCTACTCACCTTTCAATTCAGTCGATATATTCATAAATGTTAATTTGCTTTATTTCTGTATTACACAGGGTATGTCTAAATTAATTATACAGATATTCATTAACACAGAATTTTTTGATCATGTTTCCATGGTAAATGGAAATTCAAAATTAAAATACTGTCTCCTAGTCCAGGAAGAAAAAAAAACAGCAAATGAAACAAATGACTCAACTTGATTCAACTATGAGAGATTATTTGATGTTCTTGGTGAGGGTTTTAGTGAAACTTTTTTTGGTAGTGGTATTCTGCCATTTCAATCATAGTAATGCTTTCTCAGAGATGGAATTCTGTCTAGAGATTCTTATTCATGCATATCTTCTCAGTCTTATGATTTTTAAAGCTCTGCAGTATTTACCAGGAACCTATATTGCCTATTCCACAGCAAAATGGTACATATCATGAATAAAAAAATTACTTCCATTACTAACCCTTCACTTTTGGTAAGTTATGCTTTCTACTTGCCCCCAAGAAAACCTTTAGTTTAATTTTAAGAATATTTTGGACATATCAACATAAAAAAAAAAGCCTAAAATTCATTCTAATAATGTGGTATTAAAAAATTACCTTCTCCTAAATGCTTCCAGATGTGTCTTCAGCATAAGGAGTCCTCTTTCTATAACAGTGAGACTTGAGTGTGATTCCTGTTCAAGACTGCTAGAAGCTATCATAAGACTCTCCATACACTTACTAATAAATTCTTGCTCCTTCTCCAAACCCGTTTTACCTGAAAATCAGATGTTTAGATATGTATATCAATCCTATATTCTTGTTTAGCTATATTAAAGAAAACAAATTATAGCTAAACAAAATATACTTACATAAAAAATTACCTATCAGACAATATTTCAAATCACTCACCATTAATATAATAGGAGTTAATATACTGGATAGCTGCTCGACTGACATCCCCAGAATGTGCTCTTAAAGCAATGCCCCAAAATTGGTCCATACCACAAAGCTAAGAAAGAAAAATATGACATCTATAAATGTTATTATTTGTCAAACAATGTAAATTATTAGAAGAGCAGTTACAAATTTAAAAGGCATTCAATATCAAAGTTTTAATACCCTATAAAATATTTAAAAGGCAATTCCTAATTACTTAGTGTTATTAACTAATATTTAATAATAATAAGGATAAAAGCCTTGGAAATTTCTTCAGTCACTGAAACATACCTGTACTTGTAAAAATACTTAGTTATAAATCATCTAACTATGTATGTGTATAATGTTTAACTCAAAAGTTGTGACTACATAGTGGGAAAAACTCAAGTCCTCAAAACATGCTACAAAGTAATAACAACACATAATTATTAGCATAACATGTTAATGCTTTCATCCAACTTATTCTGAAAAAGTCACTGCTTTCAGGTATTCACAGAAAATTAAAAAGATTCACTAACCGAAGCTGACATTTAAATTTATGACATTAACCATGAGATGAAAAAAAGTTTTCACTGAAAATTACAGAAAAAGTGGAGAGTGAAAGTTCTCAAAAGTTGAGCAGGGTGAAGAAAGATAACCTTCTGATAGGGGACAGAACACCTTTAGTGTTCATATCATCTACTTAAAAAGCAGTATTATCTCAAAATTAGAGTATGACTACTTGGGTAAATCAGATCTGTCTGGTTATCTGAAATTACCAAATTGAAACTTACCATAGTGCTATCAAAGTAAGAGTTAGGACCAAAAAATTAAAAACAAAAACAAACAAACAAAACAGAACACTATTCAAACCAGGAAAGAAGGTAGGAAGATACTATGAAAGCATTCTAAATACAATTAAAATTATTTTTTACCACATAGATTAACATCAGTTTTCTATTATAAACAACCACTAAAGAAAATTAATGAAAAATGTTAGTGGATACTGCATAAATCAAAGCTATCATTAATAAACAAATGTCCAATAAGGAAGACTTTCAAATAACAATCTGTGTTAGGTGAGTTTAGGAATAATGCATTCAACAAAATCTTGCAGCCACCCAACTAGGCAAATGGAACTCAGAACCAGAGATAAGACTAGCAATTTGTGACAGTCTTCAGTTAATGAACTCATGATCAAGTCTCATGGTCAGAAATGATTTAGGTGGACTCCATTCCAGAATAGAAGTTACCAATAGGAACTCTGGAGTTGCCCAAGAGCAACGAAAAGCTTGGCCACAACAAATGGCATGAAAAACAGATTTTAGACAAATCAACCTTCTACTTAGCAAAATTCTTTACTAATCAAGGAATGTATAATAAGTCATGTTAATTGAGTTATAGTTAACATACAATATTACATTAGTTTCAGGTGTACAGCATAGTGATTCAATATTTTTATACATTATGAAATGATCACTGCAATAATAAGATCAATTACCATCCAGCACCATACAAAGTTGTTACAGTATTATTGATTATATTCCCTATGTGTACATTACATCTTCGTGACTTATTTCATAGCTTGAAGTTTGTATCCCAAGTTTTCATTATGTACAACCAAGGTTATCTTTAGTAATGCAAAATTATCAACTTTGCTTTATAAAACTTTTTAAAACCAAAAGATAAAACTTTTTAAAACCTTAGAATAAAAGTCTGCATAGTAAGTAAATTCAGTGCTTGGTAGACTATATAATTCAATGATCTAATTTGAGGAACAAAAAAAAAAATTTCTACAAGCTGACCTAATAAAATGACAAACCTAAATCCATACCTCAGAGTTTGAACCACCATCATAGGCACTGGTAGCCAATCGAGCCAAGTTACACAGATGCTGAAATAGGTTTAAGCCAGTCATGCTAATCGTTTCAGGTTTTAGCTGGGGCATCTTAAAAAAAAAAAAGTTTTTAAGGAAGTTTAGTATGATAATTAAGTTAGCAGATTTCATTTTACTGGATTTAAGATAACAGATTTAAGTTAATAAACCTAGTTTTACTAAAAAACATTGCAGAAAAAAAGTATCAACTGAGATTTTTAGTGATAATTTAGAAATAGATAATAATTTAATGAAAATTTTACTCATGACATAAGTGAAACCTGTCTGATACGTGTTTCAATTTTTGAGATGTACATCGACCAAGGGAAATTTTTAAATTTTATTATTTATTGTATGCCTACACTACACACAGTTATAAGATGTATAGCCACATGTACAGTTTGTGTATAAGTTAGAGCTTGAAATTAAGATAACTGAAGGTCTTTTTGTAGCTTTGTCTTGGATCTATTAAGTGATTTAGTTTACATTACCAAAACTCATTCATATGTACTCAATTCTGTCACAGAGACTTACCAGAGAGCCTTTATAATCTCAAATATTAGCATAGGAATAATAAAGTCTATTGCTTTATTATCATAAATGTTTTAAAATTCAAATGGAAAATTATCACCTGAACCAACTGTGGCACCTGATAAATAAAAACAAAAATTGGATAGACGAGTATCTTTAGTATCATGACAGCACTTCCTAAAAACGCCTTCCCAGAAATCTACAAATCTGAACATTGGCTTATATCTGTGGGAAGACTGGCTAAAACCATACCATTTAAGGAAAGACCTTCAGAATACTGCTCTCACACTAGTGGGGTGGGCACCACCCTTGAAAAATTGAACTACAATGTTACTCATGATTTTTTTAAATACACACCAAAAGCCCCCACATTTCTTATTAGTGTTTACCAAGAGTTACTCTAATTACTGTCAGTTTAAGTACTTTAGCTAAGGAACATAACATTTTTGTAAATATAAACTAAGTATTCATTTAGATATAAACACTGTAGAGGACAAAATTAAAGCAAAATCTAAGTGGCAAGAATTATATAAGGACTGTTGAAAAGCAGTATATTTGTCTAGTTTTTATAAAAGTATTTCAAACAGGAAAGAATGAACATTACAGTTTATATTTCAAGAAAGAAAAAGGAAATATAGAAAAACAATACAAACAGTCAAGAAATAAAATTACCTTCTCCAGGAAAAGATGTTTATAGGTTTCCATTCCCATAGCATGTTGATCTTTACTTCGAACTTGATTTAAAAACCAATGGAGTGCATCATCATAACACTCAGAATCTTCTACTAAACAATGCCATAAAATATCAACTTGCTCCAAACTTAACCCTAGATAAAAATTACAAATTTTAAATCCTGGTACATACAACATTTTCATCCTAATTAAATATACTAGAAGCACCAATATATATAGAAATATAAAGGCGATATTTTATAGCATTCTACAAAAATTATTTCATAAGAGATTTCATATAATTTATGCTTTCAAATGTAGTTAAATATACTCCATATATAAATTATCTAAAAACACATGACTTATGTAAGTATCCTAGAAGAGTCATTTGTTCTGGAAAATCATTTTCCCTAAAATATGAACATATCATTGTATTACAGCAAACATGATTAAAGGGAAGTAATTCCCAAAGTCCAGTTAGTTCTAAGGTTTAAGGGTTAAGAATAGAGTGGATACCATGTCATGTTCAAAGCTCATTCTATGCACATAGGAGATAAACAATAAATGCCAATAAGCATTATTTCTGAAAACTATGAAAAAAGGGATCCTTATGATTAATAAAACAAAAGGGAACTGACTGCCTAAAACAGAACAGCAACACATCAGGGGATACAATTAGCTGAGAAGCCAATGTAATGAGACAAAATCTGTATAGTACTTTGACCCAAGTATTAGATAATTCCAAAGTGTGGCAGAAGGAATCAGAAGAACTATTCAGAATCAAAGAGAAGGCATTAGGGCAATCACAAGTCTGAATATGGATAAGTTAGACAATCCAAAGGGTAGAATAAAAGCGTAAAAGGGGATTTCTAAAGTATATCATAAGGGATTCTAGAGCCTAGGCTTATTCCCCAGAATCAGAAGGCATTTGAATAGAAGATAGAATCGTAAGAACCGCCACCCCCCGCAAAAAGTAGATGAGATTCAGAATATGAAAAGCACCTCAGAAAGTATTCCATAAGATGTTATGGAAAAACCTGAACAGAACTTTTGGGCCAACCCAATATTTACCTAGTAGCAATATCAGTCTAAAGAGTTTAATCAGAAAAATGTATCCAATCAGTTTCTCACAAAAACAGTTAATGTATGAACTACTTGTTCTAAGAAGAATTTCTGCCCCTGGGAGCCAACATAAAAAAACTAGAAATAACCTTTAGTGTATATTATAACTTAAACACATTAAGTAATTAAGAAGAGAGATAAGTGAAGATAGGTAAAAATAGGTAAGAATCTTAAAAAAAGGCATCCAGGTTAATTATAATAAACAAAACCGAAGTGTATTCATAAATGGCTATATCACCAATTCACATTCAATAGGCAATGTATAAGCTGCCGTTATTGTTTTAAGTTTTTAAAGGAATACAGTTATTGGTATATTAAAAACCTGTATTAACTTATCAAATATAACTTTGGAGTAACCATATTATACCTGAAAGGAACTGTGCCAGTTAGAGAAGTACAATTATGATGCGTGATAAGTGAAGTTTTCAGTATGATTCTATATGTACAGTAGCTATTGAAAGTCCATACTGTGTATGAATACATACTGTGTTCACTGGAATGGGAGCAGCAAAATAAGTAATTCATTACTCAAATACTGAAAAGAGTGATTAACATTTTCCAATAAAAATTTATACTCAACAAACATGAAACTTAATGGTCATGTGAAATTATTTATGCTGACAATATTTGTTTTGGCTTGACTACTCCATGTATAAGATTTTTAAAAATATTTTATATTATTTGTTTCTTGTATATTATGAGTCATAATGGGTGTAATAAATGACCTAGTAATATGAAACAAAAGTTTCCTATCAAAAACAGGTGTCTTCATTTTGATATCTATTGGTATCATAATGTTAGTGACATTTATTACAAACAGCTTGACTTAAAGAAGAAATTATAGACTTAAACAGTAAAATAAATGCATGGCATATCTCAAGCATATATGGGCTTAAGAGTCATGAAGACATCTCTCAGGCTAGCAAAACACTCACCAGTTTGATTATATTAACCACAGCTAAAGAAAGAATGCCCTTCTAACAAATGAGGTTTGTTGACAGGGACACACAGAAAAAGAAGTGTGTGGAGCGTGAAAGAAAACACAGTCAGTCTAGCAAGAGGAAAGGAGCTCTGGCCAAAAGAAATCAAGCTTCCTCCTTTCTTGTGAGAATATCTAACATGTGGATTTGGAAATGGTCCACACTCTGAATATACCAGACCAATCTCTCTGTTTTTTTTTTTTAAGATTAACTGTTAATGAAATTGAGTTTGAGATTCATGTAAATAAAACTAGGGTCTCTAAGTCTCTATCACCTATGAAGCCAACCAATTTTGGATAAGATCAACCCTGATAATAATATGCAGACAGTGGCTGTTTCCAACCGGAGTGAAAGGAATATTCTATAACCAAAGGTAATAAAAAATACAGTCACTCTAACATGATATGTTCTCCTATCCCAAATATTTTGTTCCTGAAATGAGTCATTTATTCATTAAGAAACTGGCACTTTCAGAGCCTGAAACAACGTGTCAGTGGCGAGTTCCCATTGCCACACATACTGAGAGGACATTCAGTACTGAGAATAATTTGATCACCACAGAAATCTAAAGGCGTGAGTACATTTAACTGGACTCTTTCAAGAGCCAAGGAAGATCTAAAAACTGATTAAAATACTGATTTAAAAACTTACTGAAATGATCAGGAGATCCCAGAGTTGAAAACACGCAAGTTAAGAACTGAAGCCGCACTTGAACTTCGGCACTATGGCTGTACCTGTATTTAAAAAGTAATTAAAATAATTAACTGAGAGATCCTATTTCTTAATTATTTTTAAAGATTTAATGGTCCTAATCTTAAATTATATGAAATAAGTAAAATTCCATTTAATAACATTCATAATTATTAAATATTTTAATTATATCTTTGGTTATACACAAAAAAAATGGCCACAAAGCCAAATGTTACATGTGAGATTTGTTATTTAATATTATAAAAATCTGCAAATTATTAGAACACATACTTTCAAATTAGATAAGTAGATAAGAACTCAACAGTGGAACAAAAGAAATGTCATTTTAAAATTATGCAATATGTACATAAATTAGAATAGCTAATAAAAAACATTTCCATCTAGAAATTGCATGTTTCATTATCATTGTCCCTCCAGGGATAATACTATATTCCTTTAACAAAAAATGTTAATAAAATATCATTTCCATAAATCTAATTCATAAAGAAAACAGTGGATACAAAATGAGCATTTTTGAATGTTATTTCAAATCTAAGTAATTGTAATTCATGTGTACAAAATTCAATGGATAATTTAAGAGTTGCTTTGAAAGCTTGTTAAGTAGGTGATTTCACATGGTTCCCTGGGAATTCAGTTAGTAGGCATTTGCAAAGGAACAGCATTTTAAGAAGCAAGTGTTGGTCTGTGGTGGAAGAAGGGTAGGAGATGGGTCTAAAGAAGTAAGCAGGGGCCAAATCACTGCCAGCATGAATGTCAAAAGAGTTTGATACTGTTCTGGACACATAAGGAAGTCACTGAAGGGTGTTGGGGAAAGAAAGGTAGTAATGATCAGGTTTGCATTTTAGGATTCCTTTAGCAACTCCATGAACTGCATATTGAACTGTGACTGTGGTATCACAATATTCTAGTTCCCACAAGCACCTGAGTACCCAATGAGACTAAATCAATCATGAGTTCTTATCTCTGTGTTACAAATCAAAAGGCTGGCTGTGGAGGAGCTGCCCAAATTACCTTGCCAACAAAAGGCAGCAGCCAGTCTGGGCCATGATCTATATCCCATTTTGCAGAGTCAAAGAGCCTCTTAAATCAATTTCTTAACATCTTTAAGTAAGTGCAAAATTCTAAAAGCTTCCTAAAGTTAGCTGGTTTCAAAAATTACACTAGATTCGTCATTGAAGTTTCAAGTTAAGGTTTCCTAAAGGTTGAGTTTGCTGGATATATCTTTGCTTCTCTTTACTATCTCATGTTAACGTTGGAAAAGAAAAGATGAACTTTTGCTTTGTCATTATTGCAGTGCCCTTCATGAAGATGAAAGTACTTACGGCAAGGTGGCTGGGAACTGGGGGTGGGGGGTGGGGGTGGAACTCACAGCCTAGAACACTATTCAGATAAAATTCAAGGCCTGCTCTTAATAGTTTTCATCCTTTTACTAAAAGGACAGAGATTTTTGTAGCAGAGACCTTGGAGTACAGGTTCAAACATGAGATCTATCATACATCATATGCCCTGAGTATCGGGAACGTTGGTCACAGACATAAAAGGGGAATGATGTCTTCTTGTCCTTTACAAAGTGCCTTTATTTCCTGAATACTTCCTTCCCCTATACTTGCATCTCAGAGTAAGGGACCTATAACCCTAGAAGGCATGGATCCAGTCCCTTTATCCTCCCTTCTTCGGCTTCCAGAGTAGTGCCATTGGCTCCACACTTCAAAGGACTCTGCCTGCTCTGCCAGGATCCCATTGGTTGCTGAAATCACGAACCAGGAAATTTCTTGGGATGCAAATCAAAAGTGTTATCAACACTGATAAACTCTCGTGGGCTTGTCCATGGCTCCTGACATTACAGAAAATATAGGACAAAAATAATCTCCCCACGGGCATGAAACTTTAGTGACAAACTGACACCTTAAAAAAAATCATTCACTTGATAGTCTCAATGTTAACACAGGATTTTCTCTAGAGGCAACTGGATTCAAGAAACATGTAACACGTCCATTTATGGAATGAAATGTTATCTTTAACGCCACAAGAATCTTTTTGTCCTACGTGAAAATCTTAGAACTTGCCTACTATAATCGCCACTGAACAAATGCAAAGTAATGTGCCACAAACTCATGAAATCAGTATGCTTTAACAAAGAGCAGCAAATGTACAACTCTGTTTTTAGCCTGAATAATCAAGGGAATTATAACAAAATAGTCTGGACAGCTCTCTGTTCTAAGATTTTATTCTCCTAAAATGTCAGGAAACAAGGCAGACTGGAGGACTGGAAGGATACTCTGGTGTACCCTAGAAAAGTATAAAACTCATCTCCAAAGAGCACCACAATTTTTTCACCACAGAAACAATGCTTCTTTAAATTAAGAAAAAAGAAGGAATGCTTCTGTGAGGCTCTGCCTCTCTGCCTCCACTAACAAAGTGAGCAACTTCCCTGTTGTCGATGCTGTCAACAACCAAGTCTCAGATCTGTGTACATTTTTTGGCACTGAATGTTGGACTTTCTCTTTTTGAGCATGACTCATCTATGTCTTCCATGCTCCTCTCTTAAGCTCCCATCCCTGCTCTTCAAGCCCACAGGCTGTGGCTCTGGTGGGAGCTCTTTTGCAACTTCAGTGTTTATTTCTCTGTTGACATGTAATTTGAATTCTGCCTCCTAATAATGCTGGTCAGTGTGGTTTTATTCCTGTTCCTTGTTGATCTTAAGGCTTTTATAGAGAATGTATGGAGATACAGAATCAGAAGGCTTTAATCCTCACCACTGCTTGAAGAAGAATAATTAAAGGAGAACAGACTCTGAAGAACACTTAGAATTTTCAAAGGATTTAAAGAGAATGCATCTTGTATAGAGGTAACTTTGTAAGCCAAGCTGTGGAACAGAGTAAATTTAAGGAAACATCCCAGAAATAATTTGACAGGCTTGAAGAATAGAATGTCTAAAAAAATCACTGAACAATAAAACAGGAAAGGTTAGTTGAGTTTAGATTTTTGAGGGCCCAGAATACTAGACTGAAGAAAGCAGAATTTATTTTTTATGCAGTAGACAATCTAAATGGGGGTAGGAGGCAAGTTTCTTGTTTATTTTATACCATAGTTTGTTTTAGCCAAGTAACTACAATTTATACATAACCTACTATGTGCCAGATACAGCTTACTAAATTATTGCATTTAATTCTTAAAAAAAACTCATGAGGGGGGCTTCCCTGGTGGCTCAGTGGTTAAGAATCCGCCTGCCAATGCAGGGGACACGGGTTCGAGCCCTGGTCGGGGAAGATCCCACATGCCCCGGAGCAATTAAGCCCGGCGCCAGAACTACTGAGTCTGCACTCTGGAGCCCATGAGCCACAACTACTGAGCTCACGTGCCAAAACTACTGAAGCCCATGCACCTAGAGCCCATGCTCCACAACGAGAGAAGCCACCGCAATGAGAAGACTGCACACCGCAAGGAAGAGTAGCCCCCGCTCACCGCAACTAGAGAAAGCCCACGCACAACAATGAAGACCCAACGCAGCCAAAAATTAATTAATTAATTAAAAAAATAAAAACAAACAGGAAAAAACTCATGAGGTAAATAATGGGGATTTATTAGAGTGGTAAGTAACTGAAATAAGGTCAAAACAATAGATTCATAATCTAAACGCAAGTCTGTATGATTCTCAAGCCCATGTGCTTTCTACCAATATCATTAATGCCTTCCTCATTTAATAAGGATAAGGAATTAACAAGCATGGGGGAGGCTGAGGGAAGGAAACTGATCCAAATGTTGGTTAAAGAACTGGAACAGTGTTTGTGGGAATGCCAACTTGTGAAAAAAAAACATGGGATATATTTTAGCATTAAGATAACTAGAGATTAATGACAGTATAATGTGGCACTCAAGAATATGAATTACAGAAAACAGACTGCTTGACTATTAATGTGTGTTTATAAAATGAATTATAGAAATTCTAGCTTCACTACTTACAAAATCTATAAATTTATAAATATTTATAACTGTGACCTTGGGCAAATTATTTATCACCTCATAGCTTATACATTCTCTTTTTTTTTTTTTTGGCTGTGTTGGGTCTTCGTTTCTGTGCGAGGGCTTTCTCTGGTTGCGGCAAGCGGGGGCCACTCTTCATCGCGGTGCGCGGGCCTCTCACTATCGTGGCCTCTCTTGTTGCAGAGCACAGGCTCCAGACGCGCAGGCTCAGTAGTTGTGGCTCACGGGCCTAGGTGCTCCGCGGCATGTGGGATCTTCCCAGACCAGGGCTCGAACCCATGTCCCCTGCACTGGCAGGCAGATTCTCAACCACTGCGCCACCAGGGAAGTCCCATTCTCATTTTTAAAATGAGAATTCCTACTTCAAATAAGTTGTGTGTCTTGAAGTTAATAATACTTAAAAGGTATCTGGCACATAGTAAGCATCAACAAATACTGGCTATTTTTATCACCACTAACATCATTATTCATGTTTGGAAATAAAAGTATACAAAAAGGCCCCAAGTCTCCAAGTTTTAGGTGACTAGGAGGAGGGTGGTACACTGAAGGGTAGAGTAATCTGGAGAAAGAACTGATTTGTGGGGGGAAAATGTGATTTCATTTTTGGAGATGAATAAGTATGCTTTAAAGGCCTATGGCTTTTCTGAACACTTCTACAATCTGATCAATTCTGATCTACATGAAAGTTTTCTATGCGGATATTTTCTCAATAAATACTGTGCCTACTTCTCTTATTTACTGACGTGCTGATACTGACACTTAGCTGGTTTCCTAGACTTGACCATCAGTTTCCACCAACTGACTCACAAGCAAAAACTTTCTAAATTCTCCATGCTTCCTTCTAGGCAGGCATCTCCCTATAAGAAGCTTTAAACATAGCTATACCACTAACACCCCAACTTCTACCAATTCTTATCCAAACTCACTTCAATATATCCAGATATTTTAATGATGAAATATTAACCAGCTATAACATCACAATTCTTAACGTTTTCACACGTCCTAAACTTTCTAATACTAGTATTCAATTAAAATAATAAAGGAAAATGTTTTAAATTAACTCTATGATAAATATACTTGTTCAGAAGTAAATATTTATAAGTTTTAGAATCAATGCCCTAATACATTAATACAAGGATACTGGTGATTTCTGAAAAAAATATTTACTTTTGATTCCTGAAAACAGTGACTTATGAACAGAAGATTAATCAACCCCCAAAGTTATATAACCTACATTTTCCTAAGGTTAAGAATTATAGAAATAACCTTATATAATTCAACTTAAAAAAGAAACTTTCTCTTAAAAATTTCATAACTAAAATTTTCATTACATTTATTTATTATATGAAAGAAAAGGAGTAGGAGTAGGAACACTGGAAAATTATCTTTCACAGGAAAGACAATCAACACTTACACGTAACTTACGTAGTTAAGGTATACTTACAGTGCATGTTTCTGTCTTCCTTCTCTTACAGCTTGAATATAGTATACCAAATTATCAAAGAAAAGCTTCATCATGTTCAGTTCTTTTTCTGCCCACCTGGACCAATTGAAAGAAGAAATAGTTTTAGAGGCACAGGGTAAGAGAATAAATCTATTCTAGAACAGGAAAAAAAATTGTATGTAAAAAATTTTCAAAAGCAAAATCTATCAATTATCAAAAACTTACAAGTTCTGTTTATATTTGAATTGTGAAAAGATATAAAGCAGTGCACCTTAATTTTTATGAAGTTAAAGCACCACAGTGTTTTAATCTCAAAATACTCAATCTCTGTGAAGGGGATAAAATGTCTGGCAGAATGCTAATTATAAATGACTAATATGAGTTAATATTAAAAAACAGTACAATACAGTCCATGTTAAGGATGGACTGTGTGCCTTGGTCATTATTTAGCAGAGTCCCTGGCATACAGAACACATATAATATGAACTAAATGAATCAATCAGTTTGTGTTTTTTTACTGTCAATAATTGCTTATTTTTTAAAATAACTTATTTTAATCAAAGAAATATTCAGGTATTAAAATAAACTAGAAACAATAGAAGAAAAAAAGAAATAGTGATAAATACAATTAGAGATGGCAGGGTCCATAACTAACATAATCTATCTCACACAATACTTATTAGCAATATAACTACTAACATGTAGAAGTACTGAAATTCCAAAACTTCAAATGTAATTTACATCATGTTTTTGCTACAGCCTTCTTTTCCAAATAAGTTACTCTTGCATTGCCAATCACTTGCCAGTCTGTTTGCTGGTTACCTGAAGATTTACTAAGATGATCAGAGATAATTTCCAATTTTAAAATATGGGCCGTAAGAGTTTAAGAGACAGTATGCACCAAATGCTGAGTGTTACTGCACATAATTGGTTCACACCAAGTGGAAGTTTTTGTTGTTATTGATGCCAACTAATCATAAGAGCTCAGTTCTTTTAAGTGATCCACTTGATAAGATTTAGGATACCAGTCTCATGTTGGAATTAACTGAGCTTATTTACATTTAACTTAAGGAACAAGCTAAAAGGGTTTCAACTCAATATACTTAAGTTCAGGTATACTTGATAAGTAACTGAATATTCACAGCTTCGCACTTCTATAGGAATGTTATCTTTTGTTACTCCTTAATTCAAACCTCCTCACATGACTACAATACCAACTTGCCCAGGGAAGCTACAAGTGAATCACTTTAATACTTTTGAATTTTGTAATTCAGCCATTTAAAAACCATGGGAAGAGAGTCAATGAAATAAAACTCATGGTACTCTTGTACTTAAAGGATGCTAAATGCTTTCCCCTACTCCTCTGTTTAGTATCTCAAAGAACTTCCTTGCACTCACAAACAGAATTGTCACTAGGGTCACATTGAAATATTAACCAAAGAAAGAGACTTTCTAAGATGATTTTTAAAAAGCAGTAATAGAGGTTCAGGTTAAACAGATCCCCTATTAAAAGAAAAAAAACCAGCAAGGGCTATAACTCAGAAGAACTAACTTCATCTTATTTAGAACTATAGTACAGACTTCTAAGAATTTTTTAAATCATATTCATTTTGAAAGCAAGTATTCCTACCAACTAATTTAGATTTGAGAAGGAATTAGATAAAACTCCATCCTACTTCACCTCACAAATAAATCCTTCAACAGGTCTAATTTTTCCTAAAATTAAAGTCTCTGAAATCTCTCCAAAAAGTCTATTTTGAATAAAGCAAATAATACTTTCTTAGAGGTTAATGAAGTGCCTGTGATAGCCAACTTTCTCTAGAATATTCTCAAACATTAAATCAATATCACATCAAAGTACTATCCTTGAAAGAATTCTTTAACATTAATTATAAGTTCTCTATCTATGTAAAGGAGTAATAGGGTGGTGTCAAAATTATCCCTAACGTGATGTAATGTCTAGAACCAACTCCTAGTAATGGGAAAAATTAAAGGCATCATAGAGTGTTTAATGTGTGGATCTTCTTCAGGAGTCCTTTGCCATGGTCAGATACACTAAAAATCTTTACCCTAAAATTAAAGCATTAATTGCTACAATATTTTTCTCAAACTACAATGAGTACAAAGGTCAGACTTCCTGGTGACAGGGATATACATAATCTCCATGGGGCTAAGTGGCAGAGATAGCACTCAGAAATCTAAGCAAACATTTGAATTACACAAAATTCAAATTTTCCTGGTGCAGAATAAAAGCTAGTAAGTTACTCAAAACCTTGTTTGATAATTATGACTGGGAAAAAAATCTTTAACATGAATACTTCTGTTTCTTTTATTTACTTACATTGTAATCCAATGTGTATCGTAACTGCTCCCAAACTGCTGAAAAGTACCAAACAGTTTTGGAAGAAGACGAAGTGAAATTACTACTGATCTGAAACAGCAAAAACAGGTATTTATAGAATAAAATAATTTTAAATAGTATCAACAATTCTAGATCTTAGCAGAAATTCAGCTATTTAAAATCTTAAATGCAAAAAGAGTTAATGAACTTCACATACATTTCTATGCAAACACAAAATTTTTTCCTAAAGTATCAACTTATTATACACTGGGGCAAGAAATCCAAGTTTTAAAAATCCAATCCAAGACTTTTAAAGTAAAATACGCTATATAAATATCTGAGTATAAAAGCAAGTGAAGAGCATTTAAATATAATTTTTTTTAATGAAAGTATTCTTTAACAAGTCATAGGTGCTTCTGAGGATTTAATCAAGGAAAACAGGAAGCAGCAGCTTAGGTAAATTATCTAGAGCAGGGCTTCTCAAAGTTTAGTGTGCACTTGATCCAGCTAGGGGGATTTTTGTTAAAATGCAAATTCTAATTCAGTAGGTCTTGGGTAGGTTCAGGATTGCATTTCTAACAAGCTCACAAGTGATACTCAAACTGCTGGTTTGTGGACTACAAACAATAAATGTAGAGAACATTTTTCAAACTATATAAATTATCACTTTCTCCCTAATTCTCACTTAATATAATCTCCATCTAAATTGAGAATCACTGCATTATGAGCCATGCTAATAATAGAAGCACACCACATACCTCAAGTATAAAAGGGCCAAAAGGCAATAGGAAATCATTCTAAAACCTCAAGAAGATCTGAGCATGTCTATCTTCTGGAAGAAAAGGGGGTACAGGGAACATATTGACATGCAAATCCCAGAAGTCCTAGTAGGCAAGAAGGTTGCCTGCATGAGCCTTGAAAGAAGCAGGACACACTCTAATAAAGTTACTGAATTTCTTTTATTTTTAAGCTTAGGAGCCAGTATTGCTTCATGAAAGAATTTTTAAAAAGAGAAAAAGTTGGCACCCTACCCACAAGTATGGAGTACAAATAAGTCCTCAAAAATGCCTACTCTTTTTAAGAGTACCAGGGATATTAGAATACAGGGCTACACTTCTGAGTGGGAGGAAAACAGTGGCGAATGCTGAGTAGGAGAAACTTCAAAACTTTATGTTTCTGAATGAAATCCAAAGTACTTAAATTTGACTACAAAGCCTTGTCTGATCTGTCCCCATTCCTTCTATCAGTCTAACCTATTTTCCTTCCCATCTTCTTTTTGCTTTTCCTTCAAAACACACGAGCACATTCCCGCCTCAGGGCCTTTGCTATTGCCTCTGCTTGGAATGCGCTTTACCTAAACAGCTACCTGAAGGACTCCTTCCCTCACTTTATTAAGGTCTCCTCAACTGTCAACAGAAAGGATGACCCTGACAACTCTATATTAAATAACACCCTTCCATTGCTCCACGAACCTCTATTATTCTTGACTCCCTCCCAATTTTTGTTCATTCATCATCACCTAATGAATATTCCTTTATTTAATATGTCTACCACTAGAATGTGCTCGATGTGAGCAAAGACTGTCTTATTCATTAAAAATTCCTGCATATGGTGCATGCTGAGTATATAGTTCCTTAAATAACAAACCAGCAAAGAACTTAAACGCAAGATTTTCAAGGAAGGAGGAAGACCAACAGTGTAAAATGCTATATTACAGTTATGAAGGAAAAGGACAGAAAAACTACTACTGGAAGACAAAAGAAACAGCATGTTAGAAGAATGTCAGAGGATCAAAACGACATTAGTATAGATTAAAGAGTATATAGTGGACTTCCCCCGTGGTCCAGTGGTTAACACTCCGTGCTTCTACTTCAGGGGGCACAGGTTTGATCCTGGTGGGAGAAGTTCCACATGCTGCGCAGTGTGGCCAATGATAATAATAAGTATATAGTGAAGCAATGAAGACAGTAAATGCCTGATATCCAGTAACTACAAAGTAAATATTCTTTGAATATTCTAAAACATTTAAATTTTTAGTATACTTTTAAACATTAAAATATTTAATATTTTTCAACAAGTTGCACAGAAGTGGTGCTTGGGAAGATAGACCAAGATAGATCGGGGAAATCAATTTCAATTTTAGATTATTTATCTAAAATCCTTTGTCAAAGTTTCAGAAACATTAGCAGAGTTTTTCCTAAAAATTAAGACATAAAAAACTAGAATGAATATATGTATATTAATTTGACTTTAAAAGCATAAAATCAATGAGATATCACAAAGAAAAAAGGACACAGAAAAATTTCACCTAAAATCACAAAAGCAAATTCCTAGTTTGCCTAGTGTAATTTCAACAATACTTTTAAAATACAAAGAAACAAAGACTAGAGATACCATATGTCACTAAAGCAAGTCTTATAGTGTGCAGCAGTTGTATATTTTCTGAAAATCTTATTATATTACCTCTTTTGCAGTCAATGGTGTTAAGAGTCTAAACTTTAAATTTACTTTCCAAATTTTCTACAATAAACATGCTTTCACATTTTATAAAATGTAATGTAGAAGCAAGCACATGATGCTTGACATTAGAGAACAGGATGCCAGGCATTGAGCGGGTTTTGGTTGAGTTGAGTGAATAATGATGTGGTTCATGTAAAAGAACCCAAAACAGGATTGTAGAAATGGGACTCGTCTTACCTCTACTCCTACCCTACCTAAGGGGAATGCTTTTCTCCACAAATCATAATAAAAACACTGAATTATTAATAATTACATCTTACGTGACTAAAACAGTTTTTACAAGTTTTTCCGAAGATTCAGGAAAACTCCAAATTTTTCTCCTCAAAAAAAGACTTCAAAGAACAGAGAGACATATTTTAAGTGCCATAAATTTAAGAATATAAGAAATGACCAAATCCAGAATCAAAGTGATCCCAAAACTCTGGAACACTTTATTTAAACTGATAAATTTGAAAGGAAAATGATATAAAATGAAAATTAGTAAAATATTTACAAACGGGGTAAGATCATGTATTTGTTTGTTGACAATAATAATTTGTATTCCAATAATAAAGGAAACTTCACAAGATCACATATACCAACTTATTCCAAGTAAAATTATATCATGGTGTACAGCAGAAACACAACACTGTAAATCAACTACACTCAATAAAAAATTTAATTTTTTAAAAATAAAATAAATAAAATAATGTCATAGCACTTCTCCTATAACAACTATGAGATATTACACCTTGACTTATCAACTTTTTTGCCCAAATAGTTTTGACTGCTGATATGCTTATGAAAAACATCAAAATTACTGTTATATTCAAACTTACATTCACAAATTCTTCCAAGAGTGAAAATTTCAAATACCAAACCACACAATCCTAGGCAACAATATGTTTAAGATGAAAAGGTTCAATGGTCCAGAGTAACAAGATACAGTCAGCCCATATGCAGGTTCCTCATCTGTGGATACAGAGCTAACTGTCCTACCCTATTTTATATAAAGGACTTGAGCACCTGAAGATTTTGGTATCTGCAGGGGGATCCTGGAACCAATCCCCCACAGGTACAAAGGGATCACTGCACTAATTTTAGACTCAAGAAAAATGCTATTACTACCTTAGACTGCCCTGGTTCTTTGCCTGATACAAAGGTTTTGTTGCAACCTTTGTTGAAGGTTATTACTTATACAATAGTGTGGTGTGACTCTAAGAATTACCAATGCAACTTTATATTGCTTTAGTAGAATGAACACATTTGCTAGTGGTCTTCACAGTTAAAGTTACATTTGGACGATTTTTTCCTAATCCTAGACTCCATATTTGAAGAAGACTGGTGTGTTCTACAAAATGCTACTGTCAATTTATTTATTTATTTATTTAAAAATATTTACTTATTTGGCTGCATCGGGTTTTAGTTGTGGCACACAGGATCTTTGTTGCTGCGTGCAGGATCTTTTTAGTTGCAGCATGCCGGATCTCTTACCTGTGGCAGGCAAACTCTTAGTTGTGGCATGTGGGATCTAGTTCCCTGACCAGGGATCGAACCCAGGCCCCCTGCATTGGTAGCATGGAGTCTTAGCCACTGGACCACCAGGGAAGTCCCTCAGTCATTTTAAACTATAGTATATACCAAGAGTTGACAAGAAATGCTGTATATAATATAGTCTTTACAGAGAGAAAACAAAACCAAAAAAAAGTACATAGTACCATGCATTTCTTAATTATATGAACCTTTATTTATGTAAACAGAATCCCTGACACGTGAGCATTTTTTCTTTTGTATTCAAAGGCAAAAAGTTTCACACGTGGGTTACACTACCTACTGCATAAAGAATGGCAAAAAAATAGCATACTGGATAGGTTCCCAGACAGAGTCTCAAATCAATTCTCAAGAAGCCACAGAATTTCAGGAGGTACCTAGCCCAGGATGTGAACCTGCATGTGAACCTGCCTTCTAGTAAACACAGAACACCAAAGGGGCTGATTGCAACCCAACTCCTACTTCCACCCTACTCACTAGACAGCAGTCTTATCTCATTCACCCAAGGTAACAAATACCAAGCTGAAAAGTAATGGATTTTTCATTGTGGGAGCTACTGTCTACCTCATGCTCTCACTTTATGAAAACATTCTGCAAACCAGTCTACTATGTGTTTCCGTGTGTAACTTTAAACCTCCTGCACCGCTGAAATGTTATATGCCTTATAAAACAATCTGCCTAAGGCTAAATGTGCATAAGGCACATGCTGCATGTTTAAAGTGTTTTAAAGTGTAAACACTTTAAAAACTTTAAAAAGTGTTTTAAAGTGTTAACAGTGGGTTCCATATAAATGGCAGAATTATGGGTGATTAATGGGAGACTTTTCCTTTTTCAGATCTCTATGCTTCCCAAGAAGTAATGAGCCCATATTACTGTTCAAAAGAAAGCTAAGTTCATTTTGTGAAATAAACTGTAATAAGACCATAGAACAGCAAAAACAAACAAAAATTGGTGACAGGTCTATAAACCATGGCAAGTGAGGAACTAGAAGGAAAATTAAAAAGTCAACATAGAGAAAATAAAAAGAAACATAAAACCTGTGTAAACTACATAAAAAATTGACATCATCAAGAAGCAGACATCTGTGGGGTTTTTTCGGTCAAATGTCAGGAAAATGGTAAATGAGTTAAGATTTCAGTGGCCCATTTGTTTCAACATAAGGAAGAGCTTTCCTATTAATATTAACACCCTTGTGCAACATTCCTTTCCTACTGTGATGGCAAACTCAGGGGGAGAGGAATCCTTGGAGAAAGGATTCTTGTGTTCAGAATAGGATTTCTCAAACTCTGATATCAATACTGACACTTCACACAATTCTGTTGTGAAAAGCTGTCCTCTGCATTGAGGGATGTTTAGTAGCATCCCTAGCCCCAAGTAACATCTCCAATTCCACTCATTAATGTGACAACCAAAAATATCTCGACACTGATACCGCCTAGGGAGAAAAAAATCACCCCCATTAAAAACCACTGGTTTAAATGTAAAATAGATAGCTAGTGGGAAGCAGCTGCATAGCACAGGGAGATCAGCTCAGTGCTTTGTGACCACCTAGAGGGGTGGGATAGGGAGAGTGGGAGGGAGGTGCAAGAGGGAAGGGATATGGGGATAAAAGTATAAATATAGCTGATTCACTTTGTTATACAGCAGAAACTAACACAACATTGTAAAGCAATTATACTCCAATAAAGATGTTAAAAAAAACAAAACACTAGTTTATCAGGAAACCAAAACTAATAATGTTTAAAAAAATTAATTATTTTTCAGTTTGCATGATAACTTCAGTAAGTTCAGCCGGTATACGCTGGATGTGTTGCATGACACAGGCTAAAAAATGCCACTATGCTCTAAGTACTGGCATATATGACCAATTAATAATAGGCCTAGGGCTTTCCTGGTGGCGCAGTGGTTAAGAATCCGCCTGCCAATGCAGGGGACATGGGTTCGAGCCCTGGTCCGGGAAGATCCACATGCCACAGAGCAACTAAGCCCGCGTGCCACAACTACTGAGCCTGTGCTCTAGAGCCTGCGAGCCACAACTACAGAAGCCCGTGAGCCTAGAGCCCGTGCTCCGCAACAAGAGAAGCCACCGTGATGAGAAGGATGCGCACCACAATGAAGAGTAGCCCCCACTCGCCACAACTAGAGAAAGCCCGCGCGCACCAACGAAGACCCAACGCAGCAAAAAATAAAATTAAAAAAAATAATAAATAAATAAATAATAGGCCTAGCGTAATACATACAGCAACCGTCTGAGTAAATTTTGAGGCCAAAATTAACATCAATATAATAGTTACGTTTACTATATATCAATAAACCATTAAGTAATAACTATGATTAGTTATAGGATTGCCTCCAACAAATGAAAAATGCTTCAACTTCAAGTGATTTGGGAGTGAACAAATTAAAGCTTAATAAAAATCCAAATTGACGATTCTCCATTTTATACACAGAATTTTCCTTTTGTCTCTTTTAAGCTACACTACTTAGAAAAATATATGCTCATTATGGAAAAATTAGAAAATAGAAAACCATAAAGAAAAAAAAATTAACTGATTCCTCCCAGAAATAACCGTTCTACAGCCTCACATATTGCTTGCAATCTTTTTAACAAATGGGCCTATGAGTATATGCCCATATCATTATATAATCTTTGAAAACATTTGACTCTTAAAGGCTACATGATATTTCATCTTTCACATAGCTTTTTTCCTTTTTATTGAAGTAACATACATGAAAAAACATGTATAAACCTAAGTGACAGTTCAAAATATTAGGAGGTGAACCATACCTGTGTAACATGCACCAACATCAAGAAAGAAATCATTACCAGCATCCCAAAAGCCTTGGGATATGCCCCCTTTCCAGTCACTAACAACCCAAGAGAAACCATTATCCTGACTATTAAATACAATAGTTTTCCTGATTTTCTTTTTTAATTTATTCATTTATGGCTGCACTGCATCTTCGTTGCTGTGTGCAGGCTTTCTCTAGTTGCGGCGAGCAGGGGCTACTCTTCATTGCAGTGCATGAGCCTCTCATTGCAGTGGCTTCTCTTGTAGCGGAGCACAGGCTCTAGGCGTGCAGGCTTCAGTAGTTGTGGCATGCGGGGTCAGTAGCTGTGGCTCATGGGTTCTACAGCGCAGGCTCAGCAGTTGTGGCGCACGGGCTTAGTTGCTCTGCAGCATGTGGAATCCTCCCGGACCAGGGCTCAAACCCGTGTCCCCTGCATTGGCAGGCGGATTCTTAACCAATGCGCCACCAGGGAAGTCCCAGTTTTCCTGTTTTTAAACTCTATATAAACAGAGTAATAGAGATATACTTTTTTACATCTGGCTTCTTTCACTCAACATTATATCTGTGAGATTCAACCACACTATTCCATGCAGTTGTAGTTCTTTCATTGTTACTACTATATATATACTATTTCATTCAACAAACAGTCCACAGTTTAATTTTCCTTCCTATTCTTTTTTTGTCATTTGAATAGCAGTACAAATAGTTATTTCGAATAATGCTTTTATGAACATTCTTGAATGTGTCTTTTGGTGACCTGGATGTATTATTAAAAGGCACATACTTAGCAGTGGAACTGCTGGGCCACAGGATATGCAGATGCACTTTTGGGGAATAAAAACTGATACAACTTAAAAAAGTGTTCATTAGCTTCACAAAGACTTTTAAAAGACAATTAACATTTTAGGGACTTCCCTGGTGGTTCAGTGGGTAAGACTCTGCGTTCCCAATGTAGGGGGCCCAGGTTCAATCCCTGGTTGGGGAACTAGATCCAGCATGCATGCCTCAACTAAGTTCGCATGCCGCAACAAAGATCTCACGTACTGCAATGAAGATCCCGCACATAGCAACTAAGACCCAGAGCAGCCACAATAAATAAATAATAAATAAATATTTAAATAAATATTTAAAAGACAAAACATTTTAAAACTAATTTCTATAATACCTATGTAAATGATGAAATATCATCCACCTATTAAAAGCATTCCTTTTAAAGAATATATGCCAAATGAGGCAACTGATCCACTAACAGGGGTCTATTAGTGGTTTCTTATACCTGCATGAATAAGCAATTTTTCTATTGTGATTGTTCCAATTATATCCCTTTAAAGATCAAAAGAAGAAAACTAAATATTGCACTTACTTTTTCTAATTCAATTAGATAAAAAAATTTTTGAAGCAGTTAAATATTCAATAAAATTAGACATTTATATTGAGCCTGGGCAGAGGTAAGCTGAAAATATTAATATAATATACTCAATTAGGGGCTTCCCTGGTGGCACAGTGGTTAAGAATCCGCCTGCCAATGCAGGAGACACGGGTTGGAGCCCTGGTCCAGGAAGATCCCACATGCCACGGAGCAACTAAGCCTGTGCGCCACAACTACTGAGCTTTCGCTCTAGAGCTCACGAGCCACAACTACTGAGCCCACGCGCCGCATCTACTGAAGACCATGCACTATAGAGCCCATGCTGTGCAACAAGAGAAGCCACCACAATGAGAAGCCCACGCACCACAACAAAGAGCAGCCCCCGCTCGCCGCAACTAGAGAAAGTCCACGCGCAGCAACAAAGACCCAACACAGCCAAAAATCATAAACAAAAAAATAAATTAAAAAAATATATATATTCAATTAATAACTGAATTCACTACATCAGAGAATGGAACAATATTATCAGAGCAGTATAAGGGAAACTGGAGACTGTATCAACAGAACAGAACTGAAAATCAAGAAACTTGTGGTAATTATTTGAGCCCCAATAAGAAGTATATAAATATATAGCAGAATTCAAACTAGGGAAAAAACACAACTAACCTAATTCTTTGTGCACTACAGAAGTCAAAAGATCCACCCAGATGGAAGAACAATGCCATTAACAAAATGTTTATATTTCAGCTTAAGTTTAACTTCACTTATCGTATTTAGCTTCCTTTATATATAACAGTTCAAGAACATTTAAACTGTAATCTGAAAATAGAGTAATCACCACCATGTTTCCAGAATCAAGAAGACAGTATTCCTTTGTCTCTGTTGGAGGGGATCTAATCAAGAGTGCCGAAAAGTGATGAAAAAAGCAAGACTGTGTGATAACATATAAACCCTGTGGGGGAAAACAGTTTAGAACTAATATAAAAACCGCAATTACTAAAATAAATAGGTTGATAATGGCACATTAAATGCTATGAACCCACCATATCTAGGTCAATAAGAATACTGATTATGAATGTGATTATTGCATAAAAAACTTTAAATTCCTATTTACCTGTTGTTTCCTAAATTTTCAAGGCAACCTTCAATGAATCTCATTCGAATCTGTCTATCCGTAAACCAACATACTAAGGAACAGAGAAGTTTCTCTGCTTCATTTATTAATCCTTCAGAAAGATTAACCTACAAAAAATGTATATACATAAAGTTACTGTTTATACTGAATGCATTTTGCTGTAATTTTGTAGTCTTTTGGCTTTATTAAATAACTTACTGCATCATCATCTTGGACTATATCCCACAACAAAGTGTTTCCTTTCTTGCAAACATTATCCAAATTAATGTCCGTTACAGCATTACTGCTGAATTGATGTTTATGAACTGTAGGTCCTGAAGGGGCAAAATATAACACACTATAGAGAATGCAGTTGACTGAAATTGTAAAGTGAACTACAGCATTCATAAAGTTAACAAATTCAAAGTGAAGTATAACAATAAATCTCTTCTTACATCACAAGATAAAAACAAGATTAACACAGTTGCTTTATGAATGAGACAGAATAGTACTGTTTAGAGTTTGATACTACTAAAGTAAAATAAGAAAAGTTTTCATAGCCTCTCCACTATTTCATAGTCTCCTCACTATTACTAATAAGTATGATTATTTAATGTTTTCCACATGTCAAGAGAACTGTATATAAATATTTGAAACCCAAATTAAACATTAAGAAGAAAATTTAGCTGAATTAACTAATTCATTTGATTTCATTAAAATGAGAATTATGCAACCTTCACCATAATTCCGTTTTAGAACACTTTCACCACCCTAAAGCATTCCCTCATACCTAATTACATTTAATCCCTGATCCCATTCTCGAGCCCTAGTCTGTTCTTCCATCCCCATAAATTAGCCTTTTCTAGAAATTTCATATAAATGGAATCATACAATACGTATGTATACTCTTATGTCTGACTTTGTTCACTTAGCAAAATGTCTGAGGTTCATCCATGTTGAAGCACCTATCAGTAGTGTGTTCCTTTTAAATACAGAATAATATTCCATTATATGAAAATATTGTTTATATATCTACCAATTACTGAAAATTTGGATAGTTTCCAGTTTTTGTCTAATATGAATAATGCTGCCATAACACTGATGTAACCAGTCTTTGTATAGACATGTGCTTTCTTTTCTTTAGGGTAAATACTTAGAAGTGGAATTGTTGGGTCATAAGGTAAACACGTATGTTTAAAATTTGAAGACACTGCCAAACTGTTTTCCAACACATAGGTATGGTCACTCTTTTTAATTTTAGCCATTCTAGTAGATATGCAGTAGAATCTCATTCTGGTCTTTAATTTTAATTTCCCTAATGACTAATGATGCTAGGCATCTTTTCATGTGCTTATTAGCCATTTGTGTACCTTCTTTGGTGAAATAAATCAATTCCCAATTTTTAATTAAGTTGTCTGACTACTGAGTTGTAAAAGTTCTTATATGGTCTGGATACAAGCCTTTTATTAGATATATGATTTGCAAATATTTCTCCCAGTTTGTAGCTTGACTTTTTAAGTTTGGGGTTTGTTTGGTTTATTTGTTTTGGTATTTGCTTTTTAAAATTAATTTTATTAAAATACAATGTAAATACATAATCAAGATCCAGAACATTTCTATCACCCCAAAAAGTTCTCGTGTCCCTTTACAATCAATCCCCACCACCAATCACTGAGTAGATGTCAACCATTATAAATTACTTTAGGAAATTTTAGAAGTGCATATAAATGATATACAGTATGTATTCTTCTGTCTAGCTTCATTTGCTTAGAATGTGTCTTGATATTCAGCCATGGTGTTGAACGTATCAGTAGCTCTTTCCTTTTTATTCCACTGTGACTATACAACAATTTGTTTATCTACCAGTTAATTCCAGCTGAGGTTCACAAATGAAGCAGTTATGAACATACAGGTACAAATCTTTTTGTGGACGTATGTTTTCATTTCTCTTGGGTAAATACCTAGAATAGGAATTGCTGGGTCATATAGTAAGTATAAGTTTAACTTTAAAAGAAACTGCTAAAACAGTACTCTAAACTGCCTGTACTATTTTAAGCTCCTTCACAGCAATGTATGAGAGTTGTAGTTGCTCTGCATCCTTAGCGTCATTTGATATCAAGTCCTTAATTTTTTACCCATCCCAAATGAGTAGAAATATCCAGTTGTAGTTTTAATTTGAATTTCCCAGATGACTGTAGATATTGAACATCTTTTCATGTATTTACTGACCACTTTTATATCTTCATTTATGAATTAACTAAATTTATTCATACCTGTTGTCCATTTTTAAATTGTATTGTTTGTCTTACTGTGTTGGAAGAGTTCTCTATAGTATTAAATACACAGTAATACAAGGTAGATTTGGAGAGCATTAATATGTCTAATATTTTGCTCAATTTCTAACTTCGTATAGTAAAAAAATATGTACAATACTGAATAAAAGGAAAATGGGTTAAGAATAGAAGAATGGTGAAAATTTAATAAATATGGTATAAAATTAAATTGACCTCAATCTTAACCCATTCATTTCTCAACAACCACAATAACAACAAAAATGTCAAAATAGGGAATTCCCTGGCAGTCCAGTGGTTAGGTCTCCGCGTTCTCACTGCTGAGGGCCTGGGTTCGGTGCCTGGTCGGGGAACTGAGATCCCGCGAGCCAAGCAGCACGGCCAAAAAAAAGGGGGACAAAAAAAGTCAAAATAACCTTATCTACATTATACGCAAGTAACATTTGAAATCAGAAAGTTGTTGCCAAGATCCACAAATTGCATCTCCAAGTCTGATCGTGGCTTTAAAAGCATAAACCTAATCTACCTGGTTTACTTAGTTTATAATTTACTGGCATCCCAAAACCCATGTCCTAGGCTAGCAAGTGCGATGGTATGTAACCAAGCAAGAGGTTGGATATGGACCTTTAAATTGCCAATTCTAGAACTGTTTTCCCCTCTTAATTTTTCTCCCTTTCCTCCTTTATCTCCTACTATTCTTTAACCTCTTCTAACCTCTATTCTTTAGAGTTTGGTCATGTCCTATCATCTTTTTAAGACTGATTTAGAGTGATCAGAGCCATCGTTTTTTGAACATTTTCATCACCCCAGATGAAAGAAACACCTCACCCTTTAGCAGTCACCCCTCCTCTTATTTCTCCCAATCCTCACTAGCCACAGGGAACCACTAATCTATACTTTCTATCTCTACAGATTTGCCTATCTTAGTCCTTTTATATAAATGGAATCATACAACATGTGATTCTGTGTAATCTCCTACTTTTAAGTCCTAAGATTCCTGAATATAAAATCTAATGCAGCCATATATTTTCTCAAATACAAAGCTATAATTTTTATACATATTATTTTTTATTTCTTTTCCTTGTTAAATATCTCTTGATGGAACTGCAGCCTTCACATTCATGATGGAGTATTCATAATAATTTCATTTCCTTGGGGAAAAAAACTATAATAGGAAAATTATTTGGCAAAAACATTGAAGTAACAAAACATTGACTGTTGATTCCTTTTAACAATGTGTTATATAAATTATTCCTATTTTAAATAAAGGAATAATTTTACTTACTACAGAACCTTACCTTGACTAAGATGTTCATGGTAAATAGATGCTAAATTGGGAAGATGTTGTTGGAGATGAGATGTTAGCTCTGCATGTGAATTAATCTGAACTAGCTCCTCTTCACACCCAGATTCTTCACCATCAAAATCAGCCATATTTTTTTCTGATTTTGCACTGACCTGGGAGCTGCTGCAACTGACATCATCTGCACTTAGCATATCATCAACCATATGACTGTAACACAGAGAGGAGTACAAAGTTAGCAATTACAAATTTAAACACCCATTGTGAATCACAAAAAATATCTCTCAAAACATTTGGCACAAGTTACAACCCACTCAAGAATAAAGCTACATTTGTTTGTTAACAATATGGAATATTGACAGCTTTACAAAAAATAAAAAGCGCACAAAGTCAGCACTATATATTAATTATACAATATACCTACATATTATCTGGCCCATCAACACACTTCACTAAAACAACTTCAAAGAGAATAATTATAGGGAAAAAAAAAACAGAAACTTAACTGTTAATTTTTTTATAAACTCAAATCTTAAAGTGAAACCTTAAAATTTATTTACATTTGTTCATCCAATTGCAGAATCAAATCAGACAACTACCAGGAAAAAAATTTCAATTTACAGCTGCAATCTAGATGTGGTTAGTATTAACTGAGGGACTTTTAACTCAATAAACACCTATTAAGCCCTCGCTTCTAAAACATACCATACGGGGTGCTCTAAGGATGTAAAGACAAAATGATAAAAATAACACGAAGAAGAAAAGTTCAGGATTGATTTAGAGACTCACAAATGGTACCCATACACAGAGAATATGGAAATGGCTAACATAAAAAAATTAAATCATTAGGTCTTTTCAGGTAGAGGGTTGGTGTGAACACTAAAAGAGATTTACAATGTACCAAACTGAACATATTACCCTCCTCAGTTTTATGAACTAATTGCTTTGTCTTCAAAGCATGTATGTCCTGGGGAGAACTCTGAATGTGCATTTCTGTAATGTCAGACCATAAACCAGTGGTTCTCAAACAGAAGGCCAAGGGGACATCTGGCAATGTCTAGAGACAATTTTTGGTTATCACAACTTGGGAGATTCCTCTAGTATGTAGGCCTAGAGGCTAGGGATGCTGCTAAACATCCATCCTACAATGCAGAGGGCAGCATTCACATTGCTGTAAATCCAAAACACAGAATTACCTGGCCCAAAACATCAATACTGCCAAGACTAAGAAACATTACTGTAAACTCATATGGGTTAATGATAAGAAGAAAAAGGCAAAGGAAATAAAGTAGGAATATGTATGGATGTGTAGTTCTCCCAAACAACCATATTAAATTCTGAAAGGCCTGGCAAATAGTCAGATCTAAGATAAATCCTGATAAACTACATACCCCTATTTCATCATTAACTCAAATATTACTACTTGCAATGACAGTAATAATAAATAGCAGCTAGTATTTATTAAGTTCTTATTATGTGCCAATCGTATCAGCCCATGAAATGCTCACAATAAGCCCATGAGATAGGTACTACTGTTCCTATTTTATAGATGAGAAAATGATAGTAAGAACAACTAAGTACCTTGCCCAATACTGTAACACTAGTAAATGACAGAATCACTTACTATTAAACACCATAGGTGTATTTCACAGATAATCAAAAAGCTTTATGCTGAGGCTTTATCCTTACTAATATCCTAAAATTAGAATGTGCATAAAATTTCCCTTTTCATGATCACACTTTAATGGAAGTTTCCACAAGCAATTTACTATCTACTATTAGGCAATTATTACAAGGAATTGAAGATCTAGATCTGTGTTGTCCAATACAACAGCCACTAGCCACCTGTGGCCACTGCACATGTAAAAAATGGCTGGTCTAAACGAAGATGTTAGGAGTATTAAATATACACAGATTATTGAAGACCTAGTACAAAAAAAATTTTATTAAAAATTTTACACGGATTACATGTGGATATATGATATTTTGGATATTACTGCTTTAAATAAAATGTATAATTAAAATTAATCTTATCTGTTTCATCTTGCTTTTTAAAATGTACCCATTAGGAAATTAAAAATTGGGACTTTCCTTGGCGATCCAGTGGTTAAGACTCCATGCCTCCACTGCAGTGGGGCATGGGTTCAATCCCAGGTTGGGGAACTAAGATCCTGCAAACTGCAGGGCGTGGCCAAAAATAAATTAACTAATTAATGAAAATTAAAAATTACATACTTATGGCATGCATTTGCAGCTTACATTAATGGCATGCATTTGTAGCTTACATTATATTCCTACTGGACAGCACTGATCTAGAATATATCGCAATTGAATAAATATAGGCTATAATTAACTCCCTAAAGGAAATGTAAGCTGTTTTATTTGTAGGTAGACTTACCCATCGTGGTGGTGATGATGGTGGTGGTGGTGGTGGTGGTGATGCTGTGGACCAATAAACTGCCGACAATTAAATAATTCATTCCCAATAGTCTCCCCAAGAAAGTCCCCAGTGCGTGTAATACAAGATTCCTGAGATGCTTGTGCTATATGAGCAGCATTCATTTCCCCTGAAATATCATGTTCTGGGTCTTCAGAGTGTGAACAGGTATCTAGCATTCGTATTCGATTATCTACTGATGGAACTGACTCAGTGTTAAAAACCAGGTCCTTTCCTGTTCCATTGCTTGTCCCACTTCTTTCTGATGGACCTTGGGAATCCCCTAAGCAAATGCCTGCTTGACTTTCTAATTTCCTGTTCCGATGATCTGTACCACAACTGCTTTTAGAAGGATTATGACCATGATCGTCATCTTCATCTTCTTCTTTAAGGGCTTCAATATCTGCAATGTCTTCTGACTGTACCTCACTGCCAGGGCTCCCTGCTGACTGGCTTGCATGGCTAGAATTCACCTCATTGCTAGATCCATCACTATGTCCACTACTGCTACCAGGACCACTGCTTCCATCTTCACCACTGTTGGCAGTTTCATCAGAACTTCCCTGCATGGATTCCTATATTTAGAAACAAAGAGATTTAAATAAACATTTAAACTAGTAAGAAAAAAGTAAATGACATTAACACACTGTACTTTTTTAAAAGGCTGCCACAGTCCTGACAAACTGCATTGAACAATACAAAATGGAATTAAAAACTCAAAGAAAAGTAAAGAACCTCAATGATACTTAAAAGATAGGAAAGGCCTCAACTGGCATGATGTTTATATTCCCAGTTCAAAGGATAAACATGGCACAAACCCAAAAATCCAAAAATCTCTTTTAAAGCGGGAGGAAAAAGTATTTTCATACCTCTGTATCTGAAAGTCGCTGCTGCACATGTTTGGTTCTATTAATAAGTTGCTCATCCATTTCAATGTCACTGCCTCCACTTTGATGGGTATCGCTGTTATCACTGCTTTGAGGACTGGCTGCAGGTGACCCTATATTAAAATGATGGGGTTTTTTTTACTTCTAACTTGTATTAACATGGATCTATCAGAATGTCATAATCCTTTGATTCTTTGATATAACAAAGCTTCATGCTAAGTAGCCAAAAATATAATCTGGAAATATGTTAACATTAGCCAATTATTTCTAAAGAAGATATACATGATTTCAATTAAAAGTCAGGATACTAATGATTTAAGCAAAAAGGGTAAGTAAGATAGATAGGTAGTCAGGATTTACATCTCCTATGCAAAATGAACTTTATGACTGTGATACAAATATATTATATAAAATTAATTAACTCTAGATGATCATCAAAATAAAACTACAAGTCATCTTGCCATACATTTCTAAGACTCAACTTACAAGGTGATGGTGCAGCTCTTCTGAGCTCTTCGTCCTCTGAAGGAAAAGGAAAAAAACAGGATGGAAATAATCTAAGTGACTGAATTTCTTTGGGGCACATATCAGTTGTTTTTATTACATAATCAACAAGATATAGGTAGGGAAACTTGCAATAAAGTAAGTCCCCACCACGTGTCGTAGTACTTATGGGTGCCTGCACAGGAAAGCCTAAGAAAAGGGTAGTATATGATGTCAGGAAACAAAAAGAGGGGTAAAGCTGATAAAGTTTTAGGAAACCCTAGAAAGCTATACATGTAGAAGCACACATAAAATACCTGAAAAGACAGAAAACTTTGAAGTAGAAAACACAGAAAGAGAAATGTATCATTATGTTCTATTCTCAAAATTATTTCTAAAAGAAATCATGTTGACTGTTTTCTAACCAAAAGCTCTAAAGCTTTTAGGATATAGTTTTTTTTTTCTTAAAAGAACACTAATGGAAGAAGATCCAGTAACTACTGAAACGTTATTGCTGTTATTTGAACAGTAAACCAAAAACATGAGCTAACCCCAATTTATTAACGTTTTAAGAAAACCAACACCTCCCTTTCCAACTTATTTCAAAATTGAGATTAAACTGAAACTAATTTGCAGAAACTGCTTCAAATTTGAGTTATAAGCTATGAACAACTTACTTCAAATTACATTATACTTTACTAACCTTTCTTATTTCCAATGGGAAGATTAGTGTTTAGTAAAGATGCAAAAGAACTCTGTTTAGATAGCTGGGCCTTAGCTGCTAGCGCATTATTCCACAATGCTTTAATTAACATCGATGCCAAGTACAGTGTCTTTAAAAAAAAAAAAAAAAAAAAAAAAGAGTAGAGGTTGAAATTAGAGGTTTTAGGAAATACTGTAACAAATTTAATATCCTTTTGCCTAACTGAAATGCCAACAGTAATAAACTACAAGTTAAATGATCTGAATCACAAATAAATTTTCACTTTACAAAAAAAAAAAAAAAAATTATGTTTTGAATGAATTACCTGTTCAGTATGAACACTTGGTTCAAGAGCTGAGACCAGATTAAGAAGATGTCTAAGTGGTACTGGATCCAAATTCTTGATGAGTGAAGGAAATAAGTCATGTATATACCGACTACAGTGTTTCAGCTAGAAAATAAAAGTAGAGACAATAGTCAAAAATAATCACACTACATAAATAAATAACCTGACACCAAAAAAGTTATATAAGCTTAAAAGTGAAGAAGCTGGCTAGTACACTGATATTTTTTAATATATTAGTAAAATGTTAATTACCAAATGTCATAAATTGCAGTACATAAAATTGTGAAAATAAAATTCCATTTAAGCAGAACTTCACTTTATCCAAGCAAACCACAAGCATAATTTTTTAACCTCAAGAAGGAAGCCTGCAATAAATAGTTCCTGGAATCCAAGTATAAAAAAGGATTCCAATTAAATTTAGGAACATATCACTAATATAAAAACAAGTTTAAATAGTTAATTAAAATGTAGGCAATAAAAAATAAAATAAATTACAATTAGGAGAGAAAACCAAATAAATATTATTTTTTAAGTGTACAGTGGACCCTTGAACAACATAGGTTTGAATTGTGTGCACCCACTTATACAAGTTTTTTTTTTTTTTTTCACTAAATACATACTACAGTACTATATGATCCACAGATATGGAACTGTGGATACGGAAGGCTAACTGTAAAGTTACACATGGATTTTCAACTGTGCAGAGAGCAGGTGTCCCTAATCCCCATGTTGATCAAGGATTGACTGTATTATATTTCTCACATTAAGTGGTTATAAAGTATTTATATAACATGGTCATTAACTGAAAAACAGTACAAAATAGAAACCCCTTTATAATCAAGGTCTACATAATATACACTAGGAAAGTCTCCTTTGTTATACTAAACAGAATTATGTAAATATGAGAGAAAATATAATATTTACAAAGATATGACTACTAAATATTACAATGTCATGTAAAATAAGCATCTTTTACAGCTACAAAGGTGCTAACTGCTAAATCAAGATAGAGTAACAAATCTCACTTGGTCAGAAATACCCAATTTCAGGACTCCAAAGGTAAAATGTATCCTACTTATCTACAATACATAAAAAGTCTATCAGAAAATGTAGATTTTTCTATTCTAAAACACTGACTTTTATATTTTTCAGGTGTAAATCATATAAACTCTCTTCTACTGCATCATCTGATCAGGATAAATATACACAACCTAATTTTGAAACAGAAGGTAAAATAAAATAACACTGGAAGAATTCCTCTATGTTGAGGTAACTTCTAATAAACTACACTATTTACTTCAATGCTACTATTAAATTCAACAGTGTTCTTTACACAACTGCAGTACTTTAAGACCAAAAACATTTGATTTTGAGAAATGAATCATCAATTATAAGCCTGCTGATTTTATAGATCTCACCTAAGAATATTTTAATATAGTATTAATTAACATTATAATTGGACTGTACTAACAGTTTATACTTGCTTTTTGTCAAGTAACTATTAGATTTACACTTTTCCTAATGAAAATGTGATTAAAACATACTGTGTGATAAATTCTTGATTTGTACCAGCATAAATATTAATAAAATGGGATTTTCATAATAGATATAATTTTGGTTATTTTTAAGTAACAAGACCCATAAAAGATAACTATGTAATCCTGTAACTGAGGCAAAAGACACATAAGGCTCTTTTCAAGATGCACTTTATGAAGACACATCCAAAAGCCAGGAAAAAAATATTAAGATTGATGGCTTTAGTTCCTGGTAAAAATGGCAGTGTGGAGTTGGTTCACAGACTCTTCTTAACTAGTTATTGAAAAGAAAAGAGAAGAAAAGAATGTCAGAGAAGATGGCAGAGCAGGAAGTGCCAGGAATCCAGCTCTGTACCTAGAAAGCAACTGTACTACTGGCAGAAACTGTCTGATGTAACTATTCTGAAACTCTGGAATAGCCACTTTGAACTCTTCTGCTCCCAAAGGAAAGCTTGGCTGGTAAATTTTTGTTAATGTTGGCCAATTTCAGCCTTCAGTGTGATAGCAGCTACCCATTTCCTACTCCTTGACCCTATCGCAGGCAGCTGTGGGGACAGCAATATTTGACTCTGGTACAGTTTGTTGGAGCCATGGGTGGGCAATAATGATCTTGTCCAAATAATAATGTCCAAATAACAAACTTCTGTGTTGTGAATTCAGATTACTACATCTGATGGGTGAGGTGCAGGCACAGAGGTTAGCTGCCATTGTTTCAACCTAAATCACCAAGAGTGACTACTGGGGGAATTAAAGGAGCCACACCAGGGTTTTTTTAAGACACTCAATAACAACCAAATATGTAGAACAATTTAGAAAGGTATTGCACATTCCCAGGGAAAGACACAGCTCAGAAAAATACCTGAAAAGACCATGAGCTTTCACATTAGATCATTTTTAGGCTAGGGATCAATTAAAAAAGAACAAATTCTGAGGAAAGAAGAGAATCTCTTTTCCAAAGTTACCATATTATAAAATTCAATGTTTTCAACCAAAAGAAGAAGAAAACCAACAAAAAGTATAAAAAGAAACAGGAAAATATGGCCCATCCAAATAAATAAAATAAATCAACACAGATGTACCCATCATTTGTAGAATGCTCACCCATAGGAATTACTAGACAAAGACCTTAAAACACCTACCCTTCAAGATGTTAAAAGAGCTAAAGGAAAAGGATGAAGGCAGGGAAACAATGCATGAACAAAATGAGAATATCATTAAAAAGACAGAAATTATAAAAAGGAACCAAAAAGAAATGCTGAAAAGTAAAATAACTGAAATAAAAAATACACTACAGGGGCTCAAAGGCAGATCTGAGCAAGCAGAAGAATAAGCAAACTGGAAAACAGGACAACTGAAGAAAATAGGACAACTGAAATTACTGAATCTAAGGAAGAGAAAGAAAAAAGAATGAAGAAAAGTGAAGAGAGTCTAAGGGACCTGTGGGACACCACCCAGTCTACCAATACACTCGTTGTAGAAATCCCAGAGGAAAAGAAAGGTACACAAAGTATATTTAAAGAAATAATGGCCAAAAGCTTCTCAACTTGAGGAAAGACGTAAGTCTACAAATCCAAAAAGTTCAACACACTCCCAGTAGGATAAACTCAGAGAGTTATACCAAGAGATATTATAATCGAACTGTTAAAAGCCAAAGACAATAAAATAATCGTGAAAGCAGGAAGAGATAAGCAATTCACATAAAACAGGTACTCAATAAGACTATCAGCCAATTTCTAATTACAAACCTTGGAAGCCAGAGGAAGAAGGATGATATATTAAAGGGTGAGAGAAAAAACTTTCAACTGAGAATTCTACAATTGGCAAAATCTGTCCTTAAATAATGAGAAATTAATACATTTCCAGATAAACAAAACTAGACATACAACTAGACCTGCCCTGCAAGAAATGCAACAGGAAGTCCTTCAGAATAAAATGAAAGGAAGCTAGACAAGAGTGAAGAAATAAACATCTCTGATAAAGGTAAATATATAGATAATTAAAAGCTAGTATTGGGGCTTCCCTGGTGGCACAGTGGTTGAGAATCCGCCTGCCAATGCAGGGGACACGGGTTCGAGCCCTGGTCTGGGAGGATCGCACATGCCACGGAGCAACTAGGCCTGTGAGCCACAATTACTGGAGCCTGTGCGTCTGGAGCCTGTGCCCCGCAACAAGAGAGGCCACAATAGTGAGAGGCCCGCGCACCACGATGAAGAGTGGCCCCCACTTGCCGCAACTAGAGAAAGCCCTCGCACAGAAACGAAGACCCAACACAGCCATAAATAAATAAATAAATAAATAACCCAAAAAAGTTAAAAAAAAAAAAAAAATCCTGGGAGAATAGAACAGCAACAACAAAAAAAGCTAGTATTATTACAGTTTTCATTTCTAACTCCATTTTTTAATTCCTACATGATTTAAAGAACAAAAACAAGAAAAATTATTATTATTCTACACAACTGGGCATAAATTATACAAAACTGCAATCTTTGATATTAATAACAAAATAAGGGGGATGGAGCTGCACAGAAACAAAGTTTTTGTATGGTATTTAAGTTGGCATAAATTCAAATCAGATTGTAAGAACTTCAATATGTCAAATGTAATTACCACTTTATACACAAAATATCTATAAAATACACACAAAAGGAAATGAGAAGGTAATCAAAATATTTCACCACAAAAAGATCAACTAAAAAAAGAAGGCAGTAATGGAGGAAAATAATGGACAAAAATACTATAAAGACCTATAAAAAACAAACAGAAAAATGGCAGAGTGAAATTCCTCTTTGAGTAATTACTTTAAATATAAATGGTTTGGGGAGAGAGATAAATTAGGAGTTCGGGGATTGAAATATACGCAGTACTATATATAAAATAGATAACTAAAAAGGACCTACTGTATCGCACAGGGAACTATACTCAATATCTTATAATAACCTAAAATAGAAGAGAATTTTAAAATATATATATTTATATATATGTATAACTGAATCACTTTGCTGTACACTTTGCTGAAACTAACACAACACTGTAAATCAACTATATTTCAATAAAAATGTTTTAAAAATAAATGGTTTAAACACTCCATTCAAAAGACAAAGAACAGCAGAATGGATTAAAAAACATGATACAAATATATGATGTCCTCAAGAGATTCATTTTACATCCAAAGACACAAACTGGAGAGGATGGAAAAAGATATTCCATGTAAATAATGAGCAAAAGAAAGCTGGGCTGACCATACTAAAATCAAGTAGTTTAAATTTTTTTAAAGTTACTAGAAAAAGAAGAATTATCACATACTCCAACAACCCCACTCCTGGGTATATATCCA
Source organism: Eschrichtius robustus (assembly GCF_028021215.1). Lineage (NCBI taxonomy): Eukaryota > Metazoa > Chordata > Mammalia > Artiodactyla > Eschrichtiidae > Eschrichtius > Eschrichtius robustus. The sequence continues at coordinate 52,514,241 of NC_090838.1, forward strand.
AGAGAGTTAAAAGTGGGATTTCAAAGAGATATTTGCACACCCATGTTCACTACAGCCATTACTTACAGCAGCTAAGATGTGAAAGCAGCACAAATGCCCATCAACACATGAATGTATAAATACAATGTGGCACATACATACAACAGAATATAGTTCAGCCAAAAAGGGGAGGAAATCCTGTCACATGCCACAACATGGGTGAACATGGTGAACATGGGTGAACTTTGAGGACATTATGCTGAGTGAAATAAGCCAGTCACAAAAGGACAAATACTACAGGATTCCACTAATATGAAATATATAGACAGAATGATGGAAGCAGAGTCAAATGATGGATACCAGGAGATGTGAGGAAAGAGAATTGGGGAGTTGTTGCTCAATGGGTGCAGGCTTTCAGTTTTGGAAGATGAAAAAGTTCTAGAGATCTGTTACATAACAATATGAATATAATTAACACCATTAGAATTTTTAAATGGTTCAGAGGCTAAATTTCATGGGGTTTTTTTCCCTACCACGGTTAAAGATTTTTTTAAAAAAAGGTTAAGAGACAAAAGGTAACATCATTCATTAATAAAAGGTTCCATATAGCAAGAATATATAATAAACACTGAAGCAAAAATTGACAGAAATCAAGGGAGAAATAGAAAGTTCTACAATAATAGTTGTAGATGTCAATAACCCATTTCAATAATGGATAAAACAACTAGACAGAAGAAAAGAAAGGAAAGAGAAAACTCGTAGAGCACAATAAACCAATTAAACCCAACAGACATATAGAGAGAACACTCCACACAACAACAGCAGAAAACATTCTTTTCTGAAGAATGTATTCTTCTCTAAAATACAGTTTTCCAGGACAGACCATATGTTAGGCCACAAAACAAGTCTCAACAGATTTAAAAAGATAGCTATCATACAAAGTGTTTTCTCTGGCCACAAAAGGATGAAGTTAAGAAATCAATACTAGAAGGAAAACTAGAAATTTCACAAATACATGGAAATTAAATAATACAGTCTTAAACAACCAATAGGGGCTTCCCTGGTGGCGCAGTGGTTGAGAGTCTGCCTGCTAATGCAGGGGACATGGGTTCGAGCCCTGGTCTGGGAGGATACCACATGCCGCGGAGCAGCTGGGCCTGTGAGCCACAATTACTGAGCCTGCGCGTCTGGAGCCTGTGCTCCACAACAAGAGAGGCCGCGTACCGCGATGAAGAGTGGCCCCCGCTTGCCGCAACTAGAGAAAGCCCTCACACAGAAACGAAGACCCAACACAGTCATAACTAAATAAATCAATAAATCCAAAGTTTAAAAAAAAAAAAAACCAATAGGTCAAAGAAAAAAATGACAAGGGAAATCAAAATATTTAGCAACAAATGACTTGAAAAAACAACAAAACAAAATACATGGGATGCAAAAAAGCACTGCACAGAAATTTATTAAATGTAAATGTAAATTTAAAAAGATCTAATTATCAACAACCTAACTTTATCATTTAAGGAACTAGAAAAATAATAAACTAAACCCAAAGCTAAAAGAAGGGAAATAATAAAGATGAGAACACAGATAAATAAAATACAGACTAGGAAAACAATTTTTAAAAATTAACAAAACCAATAGTTGGTTCTTCTAAAGATTAACAAAATAACAAACTTTTTGCTAGACTGACTAAAAAATATTTTTAGAAGAGGAGAGAGAAGATGTAAATAGCTAAAATCAGAAATGAAAGTGGGATATTACTACCAAACTTAGAGGTTAAAAAAAAAAATTATAAGAAAATACCATGAACAACTGTATGCCAAAAAAAATTCCTTACAAATTACCTAAATTGACTCAAGAAGAAAAGGGAAATGTCAATAGAGCTTTAACAAGAGACTGAGTCAGTAATCAACCTCCCAACAAAGTACTAAAATACATGGTCTTAACTAGTGAACTCTACCAAACATTTACAGAAAAATTATTGCCAATCCTTCTCAAACCCTCCCCCCAAACTGAAGAGAATGAAATACTTCCTAACTCATTCTATGAGACTAGCACTGACCTGATACCAAAGCCTTCATAAGAATAGAAAATCATAGAGCAATATCTCTTTCAATGATACTAAAGTTCTCCACAAAATATTAGCAAATCAAATACAATTGCATATTAGCAAATCAAATACAACTGCATACTAAAGGAATTTTCACTGTGACCAAGTGAGATTTACTCCAGGAATACAAGGGTAGTTCAATAAGAAAAACACTTACTGTAATACATCCTATTAATAGAAAGAAGGAAAAAAGCCACATAATCTTCTCAACTGATGCAGAAAAGGCAACTGACAAAAATCCAACACCTTTTCATGATAAAAACTCTCAGAACTTTAAGAATAAAGAAAAGTTCCACATCTAACATCACACTCAGTACCCAATGACTGAAAAAATTTCCCCTAGGATCAGGAACAAGACAATGATGCTCGCATTCATCACTGCCATTCAACACTACATAGAAATTCTAGCCAGAGATATCAGACCACAAAAATAAATAAATAAATAAAGAGCAAATCAATTGGAAAGGAAGATGTAAAACTATTCATAAATGACATGATTTTATATACATAGAAAGCTAGTAGAGCTAATAAGCAAATTCACAAAGTTATACAGTACAAGCTCAAGGAGCAAAATTCAGCTGTTTCTATATACCAGCAGTGAAATACCTGACAAGAAATTTAAGATAGCAATTCCATTTACAATAGCATAAAAAGGATAAATACTTAGAAATGAAACAAAGTAGGTGAAAGACCTGTACAGTGAAAACTATAAAACACGACTCAAAGAAATTAAAGATTTAAATAAATGGAAAGACATCCTATGTTCATGAATAGGAAGACTTAACACTGTTAATACTACCTAAAGCAATCTACAGATTCATCACAATCCCTATCAAAATTCCAAGAGCCTTTTGGCAGAAATGGAAAATCCAGTGCTCAAATTCATATGGAATTGGAAGGAGTTCTGAAAAGCCAAAAACAATCTTCAAAAAAAAAGACTTTGAAACACAAAAATAATTAAAACAGTGTGGCAATGACGTAAGGACAAACGTATATAACAATGGAGTAGAATAGAGAACTCAGAAATATAACCTCACATAAACGGTCAAATGATTTTTCAACAGTGCCAAGACCATTCAATGGAGAAAGGACAGTATTTTCAAAAAAAAAAAAAAAAAAAATGGTGCTCAGAAAACTGGATACTCACATGCAAAAGAGTTAATATAGACCTTTACCTTATCCCACACACAAAAATTAACTCAAAATGGATCAAAGAGCTAAACTCAGGACATATATAAAACTTTTAAGAAAACACTGGATAAAATCTTCACAACATTCGATTTGACAACGGTTTCACTTGTATGACACCAAAACCAGGCAACAAAAGAAAAAATATATAATAAATCAGACTTCATCAAAATTAAGACTTTTTTTTTTTTTGGCAGTGTCAGGTCGGGTCTTAGTTGTATCACATGGGATCTTCATTGAGGCATGCAGAATCTTTCGTTGCGGCGCAAGGTTTCTTCGTTGCAGTGCTCGGGCTTCTCTCTAGTTGTGGCGTGCAGGTTTTTTCTCTCTCTACTTATGATGTGCAGGCTCCAGGGCATGTGGGCTCTGCAGCTGTGGTGCATAGGCTCCAAAGTGCATGTGCTCCGTAGTTTGCGGCACTCAGGCTCTCTCACCGAGGCGGGCAAGGCTCAATAGTTGCAGCGTGCAGGCTTGGCTGTCCCGCAGCATGTGGGATCTTAGTTCCCTGACAAGGGATTGAACCCACGTCCCCTGCATTGCAAGGCAGATTCTTTACCACTGAACCACTAGGGAAGTCCCCAAATTAAGACTTTTTTGTGCATCTAAGGATACTTTCAAGAAAGCAAAAGACAACTTACAGAGCTGGAGAAAATATATGCAGATTACATATCTGATAAGAGATTAATATCCAGACTATATAAAGTACTCCTAAAACTTAACAAAAACTCTCAAACCACCCAATTCAAGAACAGGCAAAGGATAAACATTTCTGGGACTTCCCTGGGGGCGAAGTGGTTAAGAATCCGCCTGCCAATGCAGGGGGCACGGGTTCGAGCCCCGTGCTGGGAAGATTCCACAAGTTGCTGAGTAACTAAGCCCATATGCCATAACTACTGAGCCTGTGCTCTAGAGCCCACAAGCCACAACTACTGAGCCCACGTGCCACAACTATTGAAGCCCGCGCGCCTAGAGTCTGTGCTCCGCAACAAGAGAAGCCACTGCAATGAGAAGCCCACGCATCGCAAGGAAGAGTAGCCCCTGCTCGCCACTAGAGAAAAGCCCGTGTGCAGCAACAAAGACCCAATGCAGCCAAAAATAATTTTTTTTAAAAAAAAGGATAACCATTTCTCCGAAGATGCACAAATGGCCAATAAGCACATGAAAGGCTGCTCAACATCATTAGTCATTAAAATGCAAATAAATGCAAATTATAACAATTAGATACCACTTCACAGCTACTAGGATGGCTAAATTTTTTTAAAAAGACATAAAAAGTGTTGACAAGGATGTGAAGTAATTAGAACCTGCCTGTATTGCTGCTGGGATGTAAGATACTGCAGTTGCTACAGAAGTTTGGTGGTTTCTAAAAAGGTTAAACCTAGATTTACCATATGACCTAAAAGTTCTACCCTGAGGTACATATACAGATGAACTGAAAGCAGAGATTCAAACATGTATTTGTACATCCATGTTCATAGAAGTAATTATCTACAATAAACATCCAAAAGGTGGAATTGATTCAAATGTCCATTGATGGATAAATGGATCTAAATGTGGTATATACATACAATGGAATATTATTTATCATAAAAAGAAAATTTTTACATATGCTATAACATGGATGGACCCTGAAAAAACCGTGTTTAGTAAAATAAGCCAGAAACAGACAAATATTGTATGATTCCATCAAATAAGGTACCTAGAATAGGCAAGTTCATACAGACACATGTAGAATGGAGGAAACCAGAAGCCCCCTGGGAAGGAGGAATGGAGAGTTATTGTTCAACAGGTACAGAGTTTTTACTGGGGATGATGTCAAAGTTTTGGATACAGATAAATGATGGTTAAAAAAACACTGTGAATGTATTTAATGCCACTGAACTGTACACTTACGAATGGTTAAAATGGTAAATTATTGGTTAATTATGTTGTATACATTTGTACCACAATAAAAAATTTTTAAATAAAGGAAAAAATATATGTTAAAGGCCATCAACTAAAAACTCAAAACAAGTTAAAAAGAAAATCCCTCATGGGATTAATGAACACCTGAACATGAGAGAAGTATTCTACCAACAAAAAATGATAGAATATTATCTTTGTAAAATATTAAAAATAAAAGTTGTTGGTTCAGAAAACGACTACTCTTCATGTATACTACACAGTTCTGATGGAAAACAAAAGAGTGGCTCTAGTAATATGACATTCAATCAAACTCTTCAAGTACAAAGAAATCAGACATCTCAAGTGTGTAGAAACCCAGAACAAAATATCCATAAATTTCTCTTCAGAGTAAGGAAAAAGGAATGAGAAAAACAGGAATGAAGGAAAAGAATATGTGGTAAATCATATACCTAAATACAAAATTAATATTAAACAACTGTGGAAATTATGGTTTATAGTATAGAACTTAAAAGTTACATAGCTTGATAAAATAAAAATAACATAATAAAAACTGCAAGTGGAAAATAAGAAGAGAAAAATGATGAGAATTTCCTCATCTTCCACAGAGGAAAATCAATCATTACTGTATTTTAGAATGAAAAGAAACAAACCCACAAAGAAAATGAACATCAATAATAGGTATGAGGGACTTCCCTGGGGGTACAATGGTTAAGACTCCGTGCTCCCAATGCAGGGGGCACAGGTTAGATCCCTGGTCAAGGAACTATAAGATCCGTATGCTGCAGAGTACAGCCAAAAAAAAAAATTACTATTAATAATAATAGATATGAGATTTCAACAAATTTCTGAATGACTGAAATGAATGGGAATACATTTTTTTTAATAAATTTATTTATTTATTTTTGGCTGTGTTGGGTCTTCGTTTCTGTGCGAGGGCTTTCTCTAGTGGCGGCGAGCAGGGGTCACTCTTCATCACGGTGCGCGGGCCTCTCACTATCGTGGCCTCCCTCTCTTGTTGCGGAGCAGAGGCTCCAGATGCCCAGGCTCAGTAGCTGTGGCCCAAGGGCCCAGTTGCTCCGCGGCATGTGGGATCCTCCCAGACCAGGGCTCGAACCCGTGTCCCCTGCAGGCAGATTCCCAACCACTGCGCCACCAAGGAAGCCCCGGGAATACATTTTTAAATGTACACGTAGAGAAAGCTGTAGCTCAGAATAATTTGTAAGTGAGCTGCAGAGGAGATAGGTCTATCTTCCCACTGGAACTGGGAAAATTTCTGAACTCATCTGAGTACCAGATCTGATGGACAGCAGGAGTGAGACATGAACATGAAATCCTCTGTTTTCTCATTCCTTCCTCTGTTTCCCATTCCCAGGAGTCCATCTGACAGCTGTAATGGAAAAATATTTCACAACACCCAAGAACATCTAGGCCACTTACCAGTCGTCTTCCTTAAGTATGGATAGCAAAGGCATATGGAAAGACCCAACAACATAAAAGAAAGAATACAGTATAGACAATAGGTTTGAATACATAATACAAGAAGGAATGATCATTCATATTAACAGCTCCTAAAAAAGCAGGAATGAATAGAATTCAAATCATAAGATGTAACATAGAGGCAGATATTGCAGTGGCCAGATTATAATTCAAGTATAATCATAACTTCACATGCTAACAGTATGCAATGTCTCATAAAGCAGTAATCTAAATGTGTGTACAAATATACATGCAGAAGCTAATAACCAACAGAGTGTATACCAGCATATCTAAAATAAGTCATCACATAAACCCTTTGAGAATCTGATGAAAATTATGAACTACTTCCCCTCAAAATATACATAATGCACAATTGAATCAGATGATATTTAAGTTCCTTCTAAATCCTAGGGAATTTTACTTCTGTCATTGAGACATGAAAATCTATTCCCAAAAAGCTATTAGCTGCATTTTAAGATAAGATTATTATCTCAGGAAGTTACATAAATTTATGTATAAGTTCTTCAAATATGGAAAGCATTTAACAATAAATTCCAATACAGTGGAAAGATTCTGAAGTTTATTTTTTTGATGTCCTATGACTAAAAGATTTTATGGTGAAAGGGTATGAAGAGGGAGATGTAGAGTGGTAACTCAGTCAAACCAGAATAATAAGTAATTTTAAATGGCAGACAAAGTCATTTAAATGTCTAAATGTTTACTGTAACTTTATATACTAGTTTTTATATGTACTGAAAAATTAATAAACACATGTAAAATTCTCACAGTCTACATAAACGTAGACAATAAAAGTCTCCCACCTATCTCAGGTCACTTCCCCAAAAGCAAACCTGTGAAATTTTCTTGTCTGTTTTTCCAAAATAGTTCAGACAGTCACAAGTACAAAGAGTACATATACGTGTATGTACATCCCCTTTTTATAACTGTTTTAATATGCAGTGAAAGAATACACTGTGTACTTGCTGTTTTCTCTTAATAAAATAACTACTATTTTAGATAAAATAATAGATATTTAATAAATAGTGTTTAATAAAAATATTTCTTGGAGGTTGTTCCACATGAGCATAATACAGCAACTTCAGTCCTTCTCATGGCCACAGAACATTCTATTAAACAGATGTCCCAAAACTTATTTAACTAGCCCTACAGTGACAGACATTCGTGATCTACTAGTGTAGTTAATGTTGTATCAAACATCTTCATGTACGTGTATCTAGAGGATAAATTACCAGAAAGAGAACTGCTATATTGTTCTCCTAAAGCTATAGCACACTGTGGTCAATACAGTGTATTGTTAAACATAATGAGAATTACCCAATACATGAAAATGCTATTATGTTAGCTGAACTTACGTTTAATTATAATCAAAGATAAGCATTTTTCAAATATTTATAAACCACTTTTTTTTTTTCCAATCAATTTCCCGTTTTATCACCTTTGTCTTTTTTCTCCTTGGATTCCAATATAAGAGTTGTGACACAAACAATGAAAAAACCAGCAGCCAATCCAATTATTACTGGGTGAAGTGTGTGTATCAAGTGAGCAAAGTGACCTCAAAAACTTACTCCAGAGGGAAGGAAAAAAAACTAAGGCAAGACTGTATGAAACCAACCAACCCTGGACACTTGGAAGCCAGTTACAGTTGGTGCTCAAATAAAAAGAACTCAAAATGTAAAAATTCCTGATAATTCTAAATCTGTGGTATATTCAAAAGTAAAGCAGTAACAAAACACAGAAAAGCCCAAATAAAATAACCTTTAAAATATACTTATTTAATCTTGTTAAACTAACTTTTACAGATATTTTAAGTTGTTTCAGACTGTATCACAGATTATGTCAGAATTTTTAAATCATTTCCTTATTAGGTTACTTGAAACGCTTGCTAGGGTAAAACACTAAAAGTTTTAATACACCGTATTATTAATTATAAATTTGATGAATTTCAGCTTCAATAAACAGTGCTTCACTATTCCTAGTTATTTATTCTATATTACTTACCATATCACTGTTCTCATATTTTGCTTGCCTTGCTATGAACAAAATAAAATTTAAAAATCTACTAAAAAGAACATTTTCTGAAAGTTATGAAAGAGAATTTCCTAAGTATTTTAGGATTACTCTGAAATATGAACTGCTTCATTAATGTGTTAAAATGATAATCATGTATAAATAGACAATATTAAATATGAGAAGTTAAAAAAACTATATTGAAAAATTACCACAACCAATATAAGGTCTCAAGGCACACAATTATTAAAAATCAAAAAGTTGAAAATGCTTAAGTATATAAAAAGTATATATGCAGTGATCATTAAGTATACGGAAAAAATAAAGTATAATGGACGAAAGCAAGTAATGTAAGGGGAGAAATGGCTATTTTAATAGCAATAATAAATAAAATTAAAATCCTTAAGAATAAGCTTAACATGAAATAAAACCTATACACAAATAACTCTGAAATGCTAAATGAAACAAAATGAAACAAATGGCATATCGTGTTTTGGATAGGAAGACAACTTCACCTCTCAAAATAATCATTATAACAGTAAAAACAACAATATTTTTAAAGAATAATCAATGCTAAAATTCACATGGAAAAATAAGAGACATAAAGATTCTTTTAAAAAAATATAAGGAGAAAGGATCAGCCTTGCCAGATAATAAGAAATATTACATAGACACAAGGGGGAAAAAGAAAATACATTAGTATAAAACCAAGGACTAGTAAATGTCTTCTTGATGGGCCAGACAGTAAATATTTTAAGATTACAGGTGATATGGTCTCTGTTACAAATACTGTACTCTGCCACTGCAGTGTGGAAGCAGCCACAGACAAAAATATGAAAAAGAATAGGCAAGGCTAAGTTGCAAAAAAACCATTTACAAAATCAAGTGGCCAGCCCACAGGTCATAAGTTTACCAATCTCTGATACATAGATCATGACTAGATATACCAATAGGTCAGTCTAAAAAGTCCAGAAATTGACCCAGTCAAGATAAAACTGGTATCTCAAATCAGTGAGGAGAAGAAAAATTACTGAACAAATGGAATGGGGACAACTATATAACCAAAAAATGGGGGGAAAATGTTGGATATGTACATGACCCTTTGAACCATGATAAATTCCTATTGGATTGAAGATTAAAATATAAAATTGAAACAAAATGTACAGAAAAGAACTAAAGGGGAATTTTCTTGTAATCTTGAAATGCATTTCAAACCATAACACAAAAGCCACAGGTCATGAAAAATTCAACCACAAGTGCGAAACCACAAACTTGAAACTCAACTGCAAAAACCACCTTAACTAAAACAGCAAGAATACATCAAAGCAGAATGTAGGCATAACTCACAACACAAACAAAAGTCTGATTTCATTGATATATAAAGATCTCCTACAAAAAAAGAAAATAAGTAAAGCAACTGATAAATGGCAAAGAATATAAACATCACCAGAAGACGAAACAAAAAGGGTGGTTAAGCACAAGATTTTCAACCTGATTCATACAAAAGAAATCCAAATTTAAAACATCAATTAAAACACTTTTCACCCATCAGTTTAGCAAATAAAAAGAAGTTTAAGAACATGATTTTTTAAAAAAAAGAAAAAAAAAAAGATCTAGCAGCCTATTCACTTCTCTGCAGGACTCTCCCTTCCAGCTGGCTCTGGTCCCCTTCCACAAGCCGTGTGGCTGACAGGGTCTTGGTGCTCCAGTCTGGTGTCAGGCCTGAGCCTCTGAGGTGGGAGAGACAAGTTCAGGACACTGGACCACCAGAGACACCCCAGCCCTACGTAATATCAATCGGCGAGAGCTCTCCCAGAGATCTCCATCTCAACGCTAAAACCCAGCTCCACCCAATGGCCAGCAAGCTCCAGTGCTTGATGCCCCATGCCAAACAACTAGCAAGACAGGAACACAACCCCACCCATTAGCAGAGAGGCTGCCTAAAATCATACTAAGTTCACAGACAACCCAAAACACACCAACGGATGTGGCCCTGCCCACCAGAAAGACAAGATCCAGCCCCACCCACCAAAACACAGGCACCAGTCCCCTCCACCATGAAGCCTACACAAGCCACTGAACCAACCTCACCCACTGGGGGCAGACACCAAAAACAACAGGAACTACGAACCTGCAGCCTGTTAAAAGGAGACCCCAAACACGGAAAGTTAAGCAAAATGAGAAGACAGAGAAATATGCAGCAGATGAAGGAGCAACGTAAAAACCCTGCAGACCAAACAAATGAAGAGGAAATAGGCAGTCTACCTGAAAAAGGATTCAGAGTAATGACAGTAAAGATGATCAAAAATCTCAGAAATACAATGGAGAAAATACAAGAAACGTTTAACAAGGACCCAGAAGAACTAAAGAGCAAACAAACAATGATGAACAACACAATAAATTAAAAATTCTCTAGACGGAATCAATAGCAGAATAACTGAGGCAAAAGAACGGATAAGTGACCTGGAAGATAAAATAGTGGAAGTAACTACTGCAGAGCAGAATAAAAAAGAATGAAAAGAATTGAGGACAGTCTCAGAGACCTCTAGGACAACATTAAACGCACCAACATTCAAATTATAGGGATGCCAGAAGAAGAAGAGGAAAAGAAAGGGTCTGAGAAAATATTTGAAGAGATTTTAGTTGAAAACTTCCCTAACATAGGAAAGGAAATAGTCAATCAAGTCCAGGAAGCAGAGTCCCATACAGGATAAATCCGAGGAGAAACATGCCAAGACACATATTAATCAAACTATCAAAAATTAAATACAAAGAAAAAATATTAAAAGCAGCGAGGGAAAAGCAACAAATAACATACAAGGGAATCCCCATAAGGCTAACAAGCTGATCTATCAGCAGAAACTCTGCAAGCCAGAAGGGAGTGGCAGGACATATTTAAAGTGATGAAAGGGAAAAACCTACAACCAAGATTACTCTACCCAGCAAGGATCTCATTCAGATTTGGTGGAGAAATTAAAACCTTTACAGACAACTGAAAGTTAAGAGAATTCAGCACCACTAAACCAGCTCTACAACAGATGCTAAAGGAACTTCTCTAGGCAGAAAACACAAGAGAAGGAAAAGACCTACAAAAACAAACCCAAAACAATTAAGAAAATGGTAACAGGAATATACATATCGATAATTACCTTAAATGTAAATGGATTAAACGCTCCAACCAAGACACAGACTGGCTGAATGGATACAAAAACAAGACCCGTATATATGCTGTCTACAAGAGACCCACTTCAGACCTAGGGACACATACAGACTGAAAATGAGGGGATGGAAAAAGATATTCCGTGCAAATGGAAATCAAAAGAAAGTTGGAGTAGCAATTTTCATATCAGACAAAATTGACTTTAAAATAAGGATTATTACAAGAGACAAAGAAGGATACTACATAGTGATCAAGGGATCAATCCAAGAAGATATAACAATTGTAAATATTTACGCACCCAACATAGGAGCACCTCAATACATAAGGCAAATGCTAACAGCCATAAAAGGGGAAATCGACAGTAACACAATCATAGTAGGGGACTTTAACACCCCACTTTCACCAATGGACAGATCATCCAAAATGAAAATAAATAAGGAAACACAAGCTTTAAATGACACATTAAACAAGATGGACTTAACTGATATTAACAGGACAGTCCATCCAAAAACAACAGAATGTACTTTCTTCTCAAGTGTTCATGGAACATTCTCCAGGATAGATCATATCTTCAGTCACAAATCAAGCCTTGGTAAATTTAAGAAAACTGAAATCATATCAAGTATCTTTTCCAACCACAAAGCTATGAGACTAGATATCAATTACTGGAAAAAACTATAAAAAATACAAACACATAGAGGCTAAACAATACACTACTAAGCAACCAAGAGATCACTGAAAAAATCTAAGAGGAAATCAAAAAATACCTAGAAACAAATAACAATGAAAACAAGACGACCCAAAACCTCAAGACAACCCAAAACCTATGGGATGCAGCAAAAGCAGTTCTAAGAGGGAAGTTTATAGCAATACAATCCTACCTCAAGAAACAAGAAACATCTCAAATAAACAACCTAACCTTACACCTAAAGCAATTAGAGAAAGAACAAAAAAACCCCAAAGTTAGCAGAAGGAAAGAAATCATAAAGATCAGATCAGAAATAAATGAAAAAGAAATGAAGGAAACAATAACAAAGATCAATAAAACCAAAAGCTGGTTTTTTGAGAAGATAAAATTGATAAACCATTAGCCAGACTCGTCAAGAAAAAAAGGGAGAAGACTCAAATCAACAGAACTAGAAATGAAAAAGGAGAAGTAACAACTGACACTGCAGAAATACAAACGATCATGAGAGATTTCTACAAGCAACTATATGCCAATAAAATGGACAACCTGGAAGAAATGGACAACCTGGAAGTAATGGACAAATTCTTAGAAAAGCACAACCTTCCAAGACTGAACCAGGAAGAAATCGAAAATATAAACAGACCAATCACAAGCACTGAAATTGAAACTGTGAAAAAAAATCTTCCAACAAACAAAAAGCCCTGGACCAGATGGCTTCACAGGTGAATTCTATCAAATGTTAAGAGCTAACAACCCTGATACCAAAACCAGACAAAGATGTTACAAAAAAAGAAAACAAAAGGCCAATATCACTGATGAACATCGATGCAAAAATCCTCAACAAACTACTAGCAAACAGAATCCAACAGCACATTAAAAGGATCATACACCATGATCAAGTGGGGTTTATCCCAGGAATGGAAGGATTCTTCAATATACGCAAATCAATCAATGTGATACACCATATTAACAAATTGAAGAATAAAAACCATACGATAATCTCAATAGATGCAGAAAAAGCTTTCAACAAAATTCACTCATTTATGATAAAAACTCTCCAGAAAGTAGGCATAGAGGGAACCTACCTCAACATAATAAAGGCCATATATTCCAAACCCACAGCCAACATTGTTCTCAATGGTGAAAAACTGAAACCATTTCCTCTAAGATCAGGGACAAGACAAAGTTGCCCATGCTCACCACTATTATTCAACATAGTTTTGGAAGTTTTAGCCACGGCAATCAGAGAAGAAATAAAAGGAATCCAAATCGGAAAAGAAGAAGTAAAACTGTCACTGTTTGCAGATGACATGATACTATACATAGAGAGTCTTAAAGATGCTACCAGAAAACTACTAGAGCTAAGCAATGAATTTGGTAAAGTAGCAGGATACAGAATTAATGCACAGCAATCTCTTGCATTCCTATACAATAATGATGAAAAATCTGAAAGAGAAATTAAGGAAACACTCCCACTTACCACTGCAACAAAAAGAATAAAATAACTTGGAATAAACCTACCTAAGGAGACAAAAGACCTGTATGCAGAAAACTATAAGACACTGATGAAAGAAATTAAAGATGATACAAACAGATGGAGAGATATACCATGTTCTTGGATTGGAAGAATCAACATTGTGAAAATGACTATACTACCCAAAGCAATCTACAGATTCAATGCAATCCCTATCATACTACCAATGGCATATTTCACAGAACTAGAACAAAAAATTTCGCAATTTGTATGGAAACACAAAAGACCCCGAATAGCCAAAGCAATCTTAAGAAAAACAGAGCTAGAGGAATCAGGGTCCCTGACTTCAGACTTCAGACTTTGTAGCTATACTACAAAGCTACAGTAATCAAGACAGTATGGTACTGGCACAAAAAGAGAAATAAAGATCAATGGAACAGGATATAAAGCCCAGAGATAAACCCATGCACGTATGATAACCTTACCTTTGTTAAAGGAGGCAAGACTATACAATGGAGAAAAGACAGCCTCTTCAGTAAGTGGTGGTGGGAAAGCTGGGCAGCTACATGTAAAAGAATGAAATCAGAACACTCCCTAACACTGTATACAAAATTAAACTCAAAATGGATTAAAGACCTAAATGTAAGTCCAGAAACTATAAAATTCCTAGAGGAAAACATAGGCAGAACACTCTATGACATAAATCACAGCAAGATCCTTTTTGACCCACCTCCTAGAGAAAGGGAAATAAAAACAAAAATAAACAAATGGGACCTAATGAAACTTAAAAGCTTTTGCACAGCAAAGGAAAACATAAACAAGACGAAAAGACAACCCTCAGAATGGGAGAAAATATTTGCAAACGAAGCAACTGACAAAGGATTACTCTCCAAAATATATAAACAGTTCATGCAGCTTAATATCAAAAAAACAACCCAATCCAAAAATGGGCAAAAGACCTAAACAGACATTTCTCCAAAGAAGATATACAGATTACCAACAAACACATGAAAGGATGCTCAACATCACTAATCATTAGAGAAATGCAAATCAAAACTACAATGAGGTATCATCTCACACCAGTCAGAATGGCCACCATCAAAAAATCTACAAACAATAAATGCTGGAGAGGGTGTGGAGAAAAGGGAACCCTCTTCCACTGTTGGTGGGAATGTAAATTGATATAGCCACTATGGAGAACAGTATGGAGGTTCCTTAAAAAACTAAAAATAGAACTACCATATGACCCAACAATCCCACTATTGGGCATATACCCTGAGAAAAACATAATTCAAAAAGAGTCATGTACCACAATGCTCACTGCAGCTCTATTTACAATAGCCAGGACATGGAAGCAACCTAAGTGTCCACCGACAGATGAATGGATAAAGAAGATGTGGCACATATATACAATGGAATATTACACTCAGCCTTAAAAAGAAACAAAATTGAGTTATTTGTAGAGAGTTGGATGGACTTGGAGTGTGTCATACAGAGTGAAGTAAGGCAGAACGAGAAAAACAAGTACCATATGCTAACACATATGTATGGAATCTATAAAAAAAAAAATGTTTCTCACGAACCTAGGGGCAGCACAGGAATAAAGACGCAGACGTAGAGAATGGACTTGAGGACACGGGGAAGGGGTAAGGGTAAGCTGGGACGAAGTGAGACAGCACTGACATATATACACTACCAAATATAAAATAGATAGCTAGTGGGAAGCAGCTGCATCGCACAGGGAGATCAGCTCGGTGCTTTGTGACCACCTAGAGGGATGGGATAGGGAGGGTGGGAGGGAGACGCAAGAGGAAGGGGATATGGGGATATATATATACATATAGCTGATTCACTTTGTTATTCAGCATAAACTAACACAATGTTGTAAAGCAATTATACTCCAATAAAGATGTTAAAAAAAAGTTTATTGAGGAGAATAAGGCGGAAGTGGCACTATCACGCCATTAGCTACCACAAGTAAACCACACATAAGCTTTAACCTGACAATACTACTTATAAGTAGGAATTTATCCTACATAATAGTTTTGCATATGGATTAGCTGACTATTGTAAGTTACTTATTGTAGCATTGTTTATAATAAAAAGGATTGGAAAAAATAGTGCCTATGAACAGGAACTGGTTAAATAAATTATGGTTCATGCATATAATGAAACACTATGCAGTCCTAAAAAAGAAAAAAAAGTGTTTTATATATTGATATGGAATAATTATCTCCAGGATAAACTGTTAGTGAAAAAAAGCCAAATCCGTTTAGTATGATACATCTGTGGAAAAGAGGACGGGGAAAGAGAACTGTTTACAATTGGCAATTTATATAGAAAATCTATGATGCACCTGAGAGGTTAGGAACTGCATGCACGGGAGACATAGGTAGGAGGGGGAAAATGTATAGCATATCCTTTTGTATCTACTTTTTGAAATTTGAACCACATGGATATGTGCCTATTCAAAAAATTAAATTAAAGAAGAAAATAGTATAATAGAAAAGAAACATATGAATATAATGTTCAGGACAGAAGCATTGATTGTATAAGTTAAAATAATAGGAAAATGTCTCTTAATAAACCAAGAACCTCTAACTGACTGACTCTCATTTCCTTCGATTGTACCAGTAGTATAGTAAGATAAGACATGGACTCTGAAGCCAGATTTCATAGATTTGATCCCCAACTTTTCCCATGGCGTGGTTTCTTTAGCAACAAAATGAGGATAATAATAGAACGTACCTTACAGGGGAGTAAAGAACTTAGAACGGAACGTATAATAAAGAAGCACTTATGTTAAGCTGTTGATATTACCTGTGCTGCAGCCCAAATGCAGTCAATATGCTGAGTACTCAGTCGCCCTTCCGCTGCCAAAAAATTCAAAATCACTTGGCACTGTTTGATAATCTGGAAAAGAAAAACTTATTACAGTTAATTTTTAAAAGCATTCTTCTCTCTTAATAGAGCAGATAAGTCACATATTAGTCCACAAACCTCAATATGTAAATTTGGTCCAAATATATGCTCTACCACATTGTTGCTTATAAGCCAGTCTGCAAGTTCTTTTGCAATGGACCTAAAGTCAAATAATAAAAATAGTTAATACATTTAAAAAAATATTAGTATCATTCTTTCCCATGTCTAAAAGCAGACTCAGGTGAAAATCTAAAACTGTTCACATACCAATTATAAAGAAGTGATTATATACAATTAACTGTTAATAGTACTATGAAGAATAACTGAAACAAATACAAAAAATGGTAATACTACCTTAATTTATAAACAAGCAAAAAAAAATCTGAAAAGTTAGGATAACTAACACCAGGTACACAGGTGAGAATACCAAGGGTAACACCTAAAAAGTGATGTATTTTCTTACTCAAAACCTTGCCTTCCCATTTTTAATCTCCATAGTAGGCACTGAGGCATTCAGGGAAGGTTTCCCCATATGTCCTCTATGGTAAGATAACATCAGAAAAGTAGGTTACCAAAAGGGTGGGGGAAGAAATAAAGAAGAATCTCCAAGCCAAATGGCAAGTCTCCTTCCTGCCTGATATTAACGAAGGTTCTGCTAATGTGATCCCTAAAGTTATCAACTGACTGTTCAGAACACTTGGTTACACTTAGGAACAACTCATCCTTCATTTCAAAAAGTAAACTTTTTATTTTTGAACAGTTGTAGATTATCCTTCATTTTTTAAGAAGAGCTATCAATTCTTTTAGAGTAATAAATCACTGGCACAGAAAACTAAACAATTACGTTACCAATAAGGTAGTGTAAGTTTATCAGTTAATTTGTCTTTTACAGCTTTGAGATATGTATGAAATATAGTAAACTGAACATATTTAAAGTATATAGTTCGATGAATTTAAACTTAAATATACATCTATGAATCCATCAGCACTGCCAAGATAACAAACACATCAACCCAAAAAGTTTCTTTATGCCCCTTTTTAATCCCTCTTTTTCTCAGCTCCCACAACCCATTGCCCAGACAACCAATGATCTGCTTTCTGTTATTACATAGTTTTCATTTTCTAGAACTTCATGTAAAAAAAAGATACAGGATGTACTCTTTTATAAAATTTAGATTCTTTCACTCAGCATTAAGATTTATCCATTTTGTTTCATTTGTCATTAGCCCATTGGTTCCTTCCAGGTTTGAGCAATTATGAATAAAGTTGCTATCATCACCCGTGTGCAGGTTTTTGTGTGGACATGTTTTCAACTCCTTTGGATAAATGCCAGGGAACATGACTGCTGGATCATATGCTAAGAGTACGCTGAGTTTTTTAAGAAACTATGAAACTGTCTTCCGAAGTGGCTGTACCTTCTTGCATTCCCACCAGCGGTGAATGAGAGTTCCTGTTGCTCCACATCCTTGTCAGCATTTGGTGTTATCAGTGTTCTAGATTTTGACCATTCCAATAGGCATGTAATGGAATCTCACCGTTGTTTTGATTTGCATTTCCCTGATGAAAGAGGAGCATCTTTGCATGTGCTCATTTGCCATCTGTATGTCTTCTTTGGTGAAGTGTCTGCTAAAGTCAGTGTATTTTTTAATCAGATTGTTCATTTTCCTACTGTTAAATTTTTAAGAGTTCTTTGTGTATTTTGGATAACAGTCCTTTAACAGATGTGTCTTTTACAAGTATCTTCCCCTGTCTATGGCTGTCTTCTCATTCTCTTGACACTGTCTTTCGCAGAGCAGAAGTTTTTAATTTTAAAGAAGTCCAGCTTACCAATTCATGGATCACGGTGTTGAACTCAAAAGGTTACCACCATACCCAAGGTCATCTAGATTTTTTTCCTATGTTATCTTTTAGGAGTTTTATAGTTTTGCATTCTATGTTTAGGTGTGTGGTCCATTTTTGAATTAATTTTTGTGAAGGGTGTGAGATGTGTCTAGATTTTTTTTCCCCATGTGGTTGTCCAATGGTTTCAGCACCATTTGTTGAAAACCCTATCTCTGCTGCTTTGTACTACTGTCTTTGCTCCTTCGTCAAATATCAGCTGACTATATTTATATGGGCCTATTTCTGAGCACTGTATTCTGTTCCATTGACCTATTTGTCTGTTCTTTCACCAATACTGCACTGTCTTGATCACTGTAATTTTATAGTAACTCTTGAAGGTGGGTAATGTCGGTTCTCCAACTTTGTTTTTTCCTTTCAAAACTGTGTTGGCTATTCTGGGTCTTTTGTCTATTTAAACAAATGTTAGAATCAGTTTGTCGAGATCCACAAAATAACTTACTTGGATTTTGATTGAGACTGCAATGAATCTATAGATCAAGTTGGAAAGAACTGATACCTTTACAATTTTAAGTCTTCCTATCCATAGACATGGAATATCTCTCCATTTATTTAGCTCTTCTTTGCTACTTTCATCAGAGTTTTGTTATTTTCCTCATATAGACTTTTTCATATTGTTAGATTTATACCTAAGTATTTCATTTTTTGTGGTGCTAATGTAAATGGTATTGTATTTTAAATTTCAAATTCTACTTGTTCACTGCTGATATATAGGAAAGTGACTGACTTTTGATTATTAATTTTGTATCCTGCAATCCTGCTATAAATGCTCATTAGTTCCATGAGACTGTCAATTCTTTCAGATTTTCTACATAGATGATCAGGTCATCTGTGATCAAAGACAGTTTTACTTCTGCCTTCCAAATCTATATACCTTTTATTTCCTTTTCTTGTCTTACTGCATCAGGTAGGACTTTCCAGTACAATGCTGAAAAGCAGTGGTGAGAGGGGACACCCTTTCCTTGTTCCTGACCTTAGTGGAAAAGCTTTGACCTTCACATCATTAAGTATGATGTTAGCTGTAGGAGGTTTTGTAGATGTTCTTTATCATGTTGATGAAGTTCCTCTCTATGCCTAGTTTACTGAGAGTTTTTTTTACCATGAATGATAAAATTTGACCTTGTCAAAATTTTGACTTTACATTAATTGATCTTGAAATGCTGAACCAGCCTTGAATACCTGAGCTAAATCTCACTTGGTTGTGGTGTATAATTCTTTTTATACCTTGCTGGATTCAATCTGCTAATATTTTATGAGGATTTTTATATGTATGTTCATGGTAAGTACTGGTCTATCGTTCTCTTGTAATGCCTTTGTCTGGTTTTGGTATTAGGGTAATGCTGACCTCAATGAGTAAGGCTTCTCTCTGCTATCTTCTGAAAAAGACTATAGAGAATTGGTATAATTTCTTCCTTAAATATTTGGTTAAATTTACCAATGAGGGCTTCCCCGGTGGCGCAGTGGTTGAGAATCTGCCTGCCAATGCAGGGGACACAGGTTCGAGCCCTGGTCTGGGAAGATCCCACATGCCGCGGAGCAACTGGGCCCGTGAGCCACAATTACTGAGCCTGCACGTCTGGAGCCTGTGCTCCGTAACAAGAGAGGCTGTGATAGTGAGAGGCCGGCGCACCGCGATGAAGAGTGGCCTCCGCTTGCCACAACTAGAGAAAGCCCTCGCACAGAAACGAAGACCCAACACCGCCATAAATAAATAAATTAATCAATTAAAAAAAAAATTTACCAATAAACCCATCTGGTCCTGATACTTTGTTTTGGAAGGTCATTAATTGTTGATTCAATTTATTTAATTGATACAGGCCCTTTCAGAGCAATTCTTTAAAAAACTTTTAAATGGCTACTACAGAAGAACAGCTAATGAAAAAAGTAGTGATAAACGGTTTCAAAATAGGATGAGCAGTGAAAAGACCCCAAGTTTTTTCAGCTATGTAAATTATACACAGAAAAACTGGAAGGACTGAACTATTTCTTTTCTTGTTTATCCATAGAAGAATTATATTTAATTTTAAAATTATTCTAAAGATTTAAAAAAAGAAGCTATGAATTAGATATATGGCCTCAAAGGGTAAAACATTAAAATAAAACTACTAGTGGTATATTTTACCTATTTCTGAGTAGCCCAACAGAAGCTATGATCCATGAATCAATCTATGATTTTTTACATACAAAAAGACAATTCAACAAGTAAAAATAATTCTAAAAAATAAATCCCATTCTTTCAGTTTCTTGAAAAACACTGGAAGGAGACTCAGGGACTTTTGTAACAGCTGAGAACTGTAACTATAACTGAGCAAGCATAAAATTGGACGTTATCAATAACAACCATTCAGGGATCTGGAAACATGTATAAACTGGGACTCCCAGAAGGAGTAAGGGGAGCAGAAAGAAAATTTGAAGAAACTAAGGTCAAACATCCCAAATTTGATGAAAAATGTTCATCTACACATCCAAGAATCACAACAAGTGCCAACTAAGATAAACACAAGGATATCAACACCCAGAGACATCATAGTCAAACTCTTAAAAGCCAAAGAGCAACAGAAAAATCTTAAAAGCAGCAAGACAAAAAGAACTAAGCACATAGAAAGGAACCACAATAAGATTTGCAGCTGACTTCTTATCAGAAACAAAGGAATAGAGCTATACTGAAGCACTGTTCCTATATTTTACTAGAATTGTTATTAATGTGAAGTAGACAGTATTAAATTAAGATGCATATTATAACCCATAAAGCAACCACTGGCAAAATAATTTTTAAAGTATAAAAAAATGGAATTAAAATGGTATACAGTACTCCCTCTGTATCCATGGGTTCTGCATCCATAGATGCAACCAACAGAGGATCAAAAATATTTCTGCAAAAAAATTCCAGAAAGTTCCAAAAGGCAAAACTTGAATTTGCCACATGCTTGCAACTATTTACATAACACCTACATTGTATTAGGTATTGTAAGTAATCAAGAGATGATTTAAAGTATACAGGAGGATGTGTACAGCTTATATGCAAACACTACATGACTTTATATAAGGGACTTGAGCATCTGCAGATTTTGGTATCCGCGGGTGATCCTGGAACCAATCCCCCGCATATACCAAGGGACAACTGTACTACCGTATACTGACATAACTGCAAAATAAGGCAGTAAAGGAGAAATAGAAAAAAAAATTTTTTAAGGAAGACATACAAAAACCCAACAGCAAAATGGCAGGCATAAATCCAACTATATAAATAATATTAAGAGTAACTGGATTAAATACTCCTATCAAAAGGGAGAGATGGTAGGAGTGGATTTTTTTTTTTCAATCCAACTAAATGCTACCTCCAAGAGACATACTTTAGATCCAAAAACAAACAGGTTGAAAGTAAGAGGATGGAAAAAGATATACCATGAAAACAGTACACATAATAAAGCTGCAGAGGCTATACTAACATCAAACAAAATAGACTAAACCAAAAATTGTTTTAAAGAGACAAAGAGGGACATTTTATAATGATGAAAGGATGAAATTATCAGGAACATAACAACTATAAACATATATGTACCCAACAAAATGTCCTAAAATACATGAAGCAAAAAACAACAAAATTGAAGGGAGAAAAAGAAATACAGCCAATTCTTACTACTCTTGGCAGTTATATTCTATAACGTCACTGCACTGAGTTAGCTAATACTGAACCCCTGAATATTTTTTTAAATTATTGTCACCCACTGCTTTGATGGGTAAAAAGAACATGTCATTAGCATCAAGTGCTTCCTAGAGTGGGTTCTCTTTAAAAGAATGACTCAGTGCAATAATGTGACTTGCTGCTTGCCTTTGACTGGAAGAAGACAGAGGGTTTGATTAAATGCAAATCTTATATAGTAACTTTAGGTACACAATTTGTTCTACAATCCGTTTGCAGAACTCCTTTAAAGAAAGATGTTTCACAAAACTAAGATTTGTTTTGAAGTTCCCACTTCAGTCAGAACAATGCAAGGGAGGCTCTTCCCTTTATGTAAAAATGCCATCACAGATAGACCACCAACATCCTTCCCTCTACCCCGTTCCCTCTGAAAAAAGAGACGTGGCTCTCATTTGGGTATTACAATGATCTCTCAATGTTGCTTTCTTTTATTTGATCCTCTTTTTCTAAAAACTCTTTTTATAATTGAGGTACAACTGACATATAACATTATATTAGTTTCAAGGGTACAACATAATGATTCAATATTTGTATATATTGCTAAATGATCACCACAGTAAGTCTAGTTAACACCCATCATCATATATAGTTAGAAAAAAAATTTTTTCCCTTGTGATGAGGGCTTTTAAGATCTACTCTCCTAGCAACTTTCAAATATGCAATACTATATTATTAACTATAGCCACCATGCTATACATTACTATCCTCATGACTTATTTATTTCATAACTAGAAATGTGTACCTTTTGACCTCCTTCACCTGTTTTGCCCTCCTCTGACCTCCACACCTCTGAAACTACCAATCTATTCTCTGTGTCTATAAGCTTAGGGTTTTGGGGTTTTTTTTTCTTTTCTTTTTTTTTTTTTAAACATCTTTATTGGAGTATAATTGCTTTACAATGTTGTGTTAGTTTCTGCTGTATAACAAAGTGAATCAGCTATATGTATACATATATCCCCATATCCCCTCCCTCTTGCGTCTCCCTCCCACCCTCCCTATCCCACCCCTCTAGGTGGTCACAAAGCACCGAGCTGATCTCAGCGTTTTTGTTTTTAAAGTCCGTATATAAATGAGATCATATGATGTCTTTCTCTGACTTATTTCACTTAGTATAATGCACTCAAGGTCCATCCATGTTACCATAAATGGCAAGATTTCATTCTTTTTTATGGCTGAATAGAATTCCATTGTATATAATATTTCACCATAGATTTGAAAGGACAAAAAAACAAATAATACAGTCAACTCTTGTTACTCATGGCAGCTGAGTCCTACAAAATCATGCACTAAATTAACTCATGTTGAACCCTTGAATCTTAAATCCTAAAAATAACTTATCAGATTCTATTTTCTCTATTTTACAAAAGAGAAAATGAGCTTCAGAAGTGTGTTGAGGTGACTTTACTGAGGCTGTCCCAATACCATGTGCTAGTCTTGGGATTCATATCCCTTCAACCAGCCCAGAGCCAGAGCTTCTTGCACTATACTGCACTGCCTCCTACCACTTCCTTCCTCTGGTCATTTCTGTACCAGCGCTAAAACAACGCAGAGCATCACCTTGTATGACTTCAGTTGGAAACGTGCACGTTGGCAGACTCATTTTTTACTGCTCTGTGCATTTCCGCAAATGACTGTGAGGGCACCAAAAGTACTGATTTGGGGGTTACAAATAAATTGCAGCAAACAGGCAAATTCATAAAAACAAAATCCACAAATGAGGATAAACTGAAGTTGGAGACTTCAATGCCCTACTTTTGATAATGGAATAGAACAAGCGTAGGTAAAAAATCAACAAGGATACAGAAGACAAACAATATTACAAACTCATTAGACCTAAAAGACATCTACTGAACACTCCATACAACAACAGCTGAATAAACAGTCTTCTTAAGCACATATGAATATTCTGTGGTACAGATCATATGCTAATCCATAAAACAAGACAAATAACCCAACTAAAAGCTAGGCAAAAAGTGAACAAACAATTCAGTGAAGAAGAAACAGAATGGCAAATAAACCATATAAAAAGATGTTCAACATCCTTAGTAATTAGGCAAATGTAAATTAAAACCATAATGAAATGCCACTTTATACCCACTATAATGGCTATAATCAAAAAGATAAAAACAAGTGCTGACAAGACTGGGGGAAAATCTGGAACCCTCATACATTGCTAGTGGGAATATAAAATAATACAGAAATGTTGGAAAACATTTTGACAGTTTCTTTAAAAGTTAAACATAAAATGACCTTACAAACCAGTGATCGCACTCCTACGTATCTACCAAGAGAAATGAAAACATATGTCCACAAAAAGACTTGTACACAAATGTTTAAAGCAGCATTATTCATACTAATCAAAAAGTAGAAACACTCAAAATATCCATCAACTTTGGTAAAAGGATAAACAAAATGTGATATAGCTACATAATGTAATACTATTCAGCAATAAAAAGGAACAAAGTACTGATTCACACCACAACATGAATGAACCTCAAGAAAAACAGTATAAGTGAAAGGTGGCAATGGAAAAAGACACTGTCATATGATTCCATTTATAGGAAATGCCCAAAAAGGGCAAATCTATAGAGACAAAGAAGATTAGTGGGGCTGGGGATAAGAATGAGGATTGAAGGAATTCCCTGGCGGTCCAGCAGTTAAGACAGAGCTTCCACTGCAGGGGGCACGGGTTTGATCCCTGGGCAGGGAATTAAGATGCCACGTGCCACACAGTGCGGCCCTGGGTGGGGGGTGGGGGGGAGAATGGGGATTGACTACAAATGGGCAAAAGGGACCTTTCTGAAGTGACGTAAATGTTCTAGAATTGTGCTGTAATGACAGTTGCACAACTGTGTAAATTTACTAAAATTCATTATAAAAACAGGTGAGTTTTATGATATGTATCTATATCTTAATAAAACTGCTTAAAAAGAGAGACCCAATTCACAGGCTTCAACAATAGTTATCACTTTTTGTATTTGCTCCAATCTTTTCACACTGTACAGGACCCTTCTCTTCCCAACTTTAACTGTCCTACCCACTATTCCTCAAAACTTTTACTCTCCTCCCTCTTAAGCATATCTTTAGTATGTATAAACCTTACACATTTTTGAATGGAATTCATTCTTTTCTCTATCCACAGCAACACAGAGACCTAACCTGGACATGTGGGGTTACTGCACTGGTGATTCCAGGATTTTTTTTTTTTTTTTTGGTCTTTTTGCAGGGATAGGGAGTGATTACTGCATTGGCAATTTTAAGATTCTCCTAGAGGCAGTCTGAAGGGGTGGGAGGGTGGGTACTGAGGGGTCAAATTGGAAATCCAGAGCTGTAGTTTTATATACATTGGATATAATCTATATAATATCTTGACTGTGTGAAATAGCACTCCTAGTATGACCAAGAATTTATAATGCTACTACCAATTCTAGGGCACACATTTTAAGGGACCACTGACAAAAAATGCTGCTAAAAGTGAATGACTTGTCTGGTGATAAATCTAAAAACCGTAATATGTGAGGGAAAAAGCAGAGACATAGTCTCTGGTTTCCAAATTCATGAAGGGCTGGGTTCAACTGAGATTAGCTCCATAGAGCAAAACTAAGATCAATGCATAAAAGTTACAGTAAAGCAAAAATATGACTCATTCATATAATTACAAATTTTCTAACACCTTAAGACTGTGCAACTCTGGGGAATTCTCTGGCGGTCCAGTGGTTAAGATTCCACGCTTTCACTGCCGAGGGCACGGGTTTGATCCCTGGTCAGAGAACTAAGATCCTGCAAGCCGCATAGCGGCGCAGCAAAAACAAACAAACAAAAAACTATGTAACCCTGTTCAAGCAGAAAATATTACTACCAAGATTTAAAAAATGATTTCTATAACTGGATGGACAACTAAATGGAATAAATATTGGAAAAAATAAATATTTCTAAGTACTTTAAAAAGCCCTAAGCTGTAAAAACTACTTCTTTTCATACATGAGCATCATGAACTTGGTTTATTTCCCCGAAAAATGTGTTAAATGAGATCCTTTCCTGCATCAAGTGTGGTTTCTGAAAACTATCTGTACCATATTCTTTACTATTAAATTCTCCTGTATAAATAGTCTCCCTTTGCATTTTGTGAAAAATAACACTATATGCTTTTTTAAAAAGAGAAGAATTGCAATATATTCCTCTGAAAGCTTGTTAAAGACTATACAGATGAAGCCACAAGGCAAAGAATTTCTAGTAAACACTTCAAATCTAATAAAGTCAATTACATTTACCACATAAACAGCTACACATTAAAATAGTGTACTTACGCATAAATTTAATGCTCCTACTTACGTTTCTGTGTCTGATACCAATGATTCATTATTGCACACATCATTGAAGGTGTGAAGTTGATTCTATAAATACAGAAATTAAAGATTTTTTCCAAAATTATTCTTGCATATGTTAGCAACTGCCAACACAGTTTGATATATGTAGATCATAATCAATAACCAGATCAAAAGTATAAAATATAAGATAGGTAATCAGATACACATATATACTTCCCAATTAGTCTGGCTATTTCCTTTATCATTTTTAAACACTAATTCATTCCACAAGTAATACTTAGGCTTTATTCCACTAAGAATGCTAGAGAAAAAGCTGAACAAGGGAAAGACACAAAAATCTAATGCAAGGCAGCAAGTAATATGTCATTACAAACCGAATTTCAGGAAAGGATTCCAGACATACATTTTTAAGATTTGATTTGGGAAACTGTGATTAAGTGTTTTCAACACTTACAAAGTCCAATACATGGTAAAATCTAAGTCACAAAATTCAATACATGGGTACAATCTAGCTACTTCAGAATAACTACACTACAAAAACAGGCCCCAAATGTAAAGGAGTAAACCTAATGCAGACCTTGGTAAACCAGAGAAAATATATCCATTCTAAAGAATGCAGCTAACTACTTAGTTCTAGCAAATTGTTGTCATGCAAGAAGACAGACCCAAGGACACTAGGTCTTTCTCCCCACCCCACCCCTCCAGGAGAAGCCAATAATATGTATTTCTCCCTATTTAAAACAGTACTTGCTACTGTGCAAACCAAACATTTCTGTTAGTCAAATTTGGTCTATGGCCCAATAATCTGTGGCTCCTGCCTGGAAAATTAATTAACTACTTATAATCTCCAACTATTTTTCTCTCTGATAACACTGCTTTCTAAATGCAAAAAACTGAACAGTTTAAAAAAAAAAAAAAAGTGCAGGAAATCAAAAAGACCTAAGGTAGGGGGCTTCCCTGGTGGTGCAGTGGTTGAGAATCTGCCTGCCAATGCAGGGGACACGGGTTCCAGCCCTGGTCTGGGAAGATCCCACATGCCGCGGAGCGACTAAGCCCGTGAGCCACAATTGCTGAGCCTGCACGTCTAGAGCCTGTGCTCCGCAACGGGAGAGGCCAAGATAGTGAGAGGCCTGCGCACCGCGATGAAGAGTGGCCCCCACTTGCCGCAACTAGAGAAAGCCCTCACACAGAAACGAAGACCCAACACAGCCATAAATAAATAAATAAATAAATAAAATTAAAAAAAAAAAAAAGACTTAAGGTATAAAACCTTCTAAATCTAAGCCTCAGTCTCCTCATATTTAAAATAGAGAAAAAGAGAACATATAGAAATTATTTGTAAGGGTCACACAAAGTAATGCATGTAAAGTACTTAGCACAATGCCTAGCATGGCATAAGTGGCTCCATAAATACTAGGTATTATGATAATGATGATAGTCTGAGAGGACAAACAAAAAATTACCAAAAATAAAGCAAATACAGCTTACCGTTATCTGACTTAATCCAGCCAACCTCATAGTCAAAGTAGGTGACATAAAGTACTTAAATGCAAGATCTAGGCTTTCTTTATCAAAGCATAACGTCGTGTCCAATGGTTCTTTCACTGTGCTCCACATTAAGTCAGCCATGTTGCGAGCCGCACTCTGTCTTAACTCCTGATCAGAGAGCTTGCATAAATACCTGAAATGATTCAGAAATACAATGTACACAAAAACTTGCAAACTATTTCTGAAGACCACTCAATAATTCAATAATATTCCTTTGCTCCATACTTCCAAACTGTTTAGTACAGTAGAACCTGGAATCCTGGGATTAATATTCCCAATTTAAACTATTTCTAAGTAATGCTTCAAGGATTGTGACCTGTGGCAATGTGTCCTTTGCTGAGAGTCCAACATGAATCAGGAACTGCAAAGCCTAACACAACATGTAAGGAAGGAAGGAAGGAAGGGAGGGAGGGGAAAGCAGGGAAGGAGAGGAAGGGAGGGAGGGAGGAAGAGGGAGGGAGGAAGAGGGAGGGAGGAAGAGGGAGGGAGGAAGAGGGAGGGAGGAAGAGGGAGGGAGGAAGAGGGAAGGAGAAAGGGAGGGAGGAACTGCATAGAGCCAAGTCATTTAACATCGGATTCTGCACCTGCACCTCCAGTAAAACTTTACTATTCTCTAGTACCTGTCATGTATACAGCTCCTGTTTTAGTAAATTTCAGTTGACTTCATATAAATAGTACATCTACTCCCCAACACAGCCAAAATTCTTCAAAATGTGTACATTTTAAACATCATTCTTTTTTGACTTTCAAAAATCACAAACCACTGGTTTTCCTCTCAGGCCCCACCTATTCTATTTGGTTGGTTCCTCCTCCTGTACCCAACCTTTCAACAGTATTGCTCCTCAGGGCTTGTAATGGATTGCAGAAAGGCCCCAAATTCCTCCCATCACTTTATATAGTAGTCTTTGCAATGTGACTTTACCACTCTTCCCATCAAAGGTGTCATTTATTCCTCTACTTCCTTGCATCTGAGCTTTGCCATGAAGGTTCCTTTGCCCAGTGGGGTATTAAGAGATGTAACATAAGCAGAAGCTTAAAAAGCCTTTGAGCTTGCCCTCTCTTGCTGGGAACTCTTCCACCACTGAGAAAAGGACTCAGGATAGCCTGCTGGATGAGAGAGACAGCTAATGCCCCAACTGACATCCAGCCAACTGCCAAGATACATATGAGCACCCTTCACCACTCAAGACCAATCAGCCTGCCAACCAGAGGACAAATGACTGAGGTTATCTATCACAGAGCACCCAGGTCCAGCCAAGTCAGCCCAGATCAGAAAAGCTAGCCAACCAGAGAACTGTGACAAATAATAAATGGCTGTTATTTTAAGCTACTAGTTTTGGGTGTTTTCTCACACAGCAAAAGCAAACTGATATAGCACTCCATCCTAGATTCACTTCTTTTGTTTTAATTTAGGCTGTGCCAGGTCTTAGTTGCGGCACGCGGGATCTTTGTTGCAGCATGTGGACTCAGTTGCAGCATGCAAACTCTTAGTTGCGGCATGCATGTGGGATCTAGTTCCCTGACCAGGGATCGAACCTGGGCCCCCTGCATTGGGAGCATGGAGTCTTACCCGCTGGACCACCAAGGAAGTCCCCTCCATTCACTTCTATTCTCTTTCTACATTCTCTCCCCAGATGACCTCATTTATTCCCATGAGGTTTTTTAAAAAATTTATTTATTTATTTTTGGCTGCGATGGGTCTTCATTGCTGCCCTCGGGCTTTCTCTAGTTGTGGTGAGTGGGGGCTACTCTTCTTTGCGGTGCGAGGGCTTCTCATTGAGGTGGCTTCTCTTGTTGCAGAGCACGGGCCCTAGGCATGCGGGCTTCAGTAGTTGCAGCACATGGGCTCAATAGTTGCGGCACACAGGCTTAGCTGCTCCACGGCATGTGGGATCTTCCCAGACCAGGGCTTGAACCCATCTCCCCTATACTGGCAGGTGGATTCTTTTTTTTTTTTTTTAATTTTATTTATTTATTTATCTATTCATTTATGGCTGTGTTGGGTCTTCGCCTCCCTGCGAGGGCTTTCTCTCTAGTTGTGGCAAGTGGGGGCCACTCTTCATCGCGGTGCGCAGGCCTCTCACTATTGCGGCCTCTCTTGTTGCGGAGCACAGGCTCCAGACGCGCAGGCTCAGTAATTGTGGCTCACGGGCCCAGCTGCTCCGTGGCATGTGGGATCTTCCCAGACCAGGGATCGAACCCGTGTCCCCTGCATTGGCAGGCAGACTCTCAACCACTGCGCCACCAAGGAAGCCCTGGCAGGTGGATTCTTAACCACTGCGCCACCAGGTAAGTCCTATTCCCATGGTTTTTAAGTGCTACCTTTATGCTGACAACTCCTAAATTAACGTTGTTGTTCTAAGTTACAGGCTTATATTCCCAATTTCCCAGTGCCACTTAAATGTCCCATAGGCATCTGAAAATTACGTCTTTAAATTCTCCCAGTCTTTCACATCTGTTAATGATACTCACAGCAAAAAGAGAAACCAAAGGGAGGGCAGCTAAGCGTCTTCCACTATGCTACCCCTTTCCTTAAACTCCACAATCACCAACCTTATTGATTTCATTTTCAACTATATCCAGTCAATTTTCAAATCACTATAAACAATCCTTGTACAAGTAACCATCACTTCTTTCCAGGACTACCCCATTAACTTTTCAATTGGTCTCCTAGCTTCTCCTCCAACACTCCTGTAATTTATGAGCCACTTAAAGGCCAAAGTGATCTTTTAAAAACCATCATGAGGACTTCCCTGGTGGCGCAGTGGTTAAGAATATGCCTGCCAATGCAGGGGACACGGGTTCGAGCCCTAGTCCGGGAAGATCCCACATGCCACGGAGCAACTTAACTCGTGTGCCACAACTACTGAGCATGCGCTCTAGAGCCTGCGAGCCACAACTACTGAGCCCGCGTGCCACAACTACTGAAGCCTGTTCACCTAGAGCCCACGCTCTGCAACAAGAGAAGCCACCACAATGAGAAGCCCGCGCACCGCAACGAGGAGTAGCCCCCACTCGCCACAACTAGAGAAAGCCCACGCGGAGCAACAAAGACCCAACACAGCCAAAAATAAAGAAAGAAAGAAAGAAAGAAATTTTTTTAAAAAGAGATTACAAATTAAGCAGCTTAAAATATTTTTTAAAAAAAGCGTCGTCATGATTCATCTGCTTAAAACCCTTCAATAGATCCCACTGCTAAAATTAAATCCAAGCTCCTTAAAATGGCTTGAAGGTCCTGAATAATCTGCCCCTGTTTATATCCAACCTCATATCATAATCTTACCTCCTTACACACTATGCTCCACCAGTCTACTTCTAGTTTTTTAATATGTCATATTCTTTCCAACTTCAAAGCCTATGCCCTTATGTTCCTTCTACCTGAAATATGTCCTTCTATTTATCATCTGATTAGCAGATTCATGTTCCTCAGATGTCACCTTTCAGAAAGGCCTCATATTCTCTATCACCTTATCTTTACTTGCATAGAATTCATCACTATCTGATCCTTTTCCTGATACTTTCTCCAACAACCTGAACAGTAACCGGAAAATAGCAGGCACTCAAATCTTTGCAAATGAATAAAAATTATAAAGAACTCATAAATATTATCAAGAAATACAATCTTAGAACTCCAACAGTTTACACTCTAAGCGTAATCAATATGATAATATCTCTATCCTCGTCTTAGGTTTCCTTCTTAGGTTGGGACTTACAGAACTCAAATATCACCCTTTCCCCAATGAGACCTTCTCTATACCATCGATATAATTGAGACCCGCCCTCTAGAACTCTCAACCCACCCTTGCTGCTATTTTTCTCTGTCATACTCATGACTTTCTGATGAACTGTATCATTTACTTATTGTGCACACAGACTGCACAAAAGCAGAAATATTTTCTTCTCTGCTGTATCTCCAGTGCCTACAACATAATACTTAGTATACATCTGTTGACTGAATAAATATAGTGGAATATCATGCAACCACTGTTAATCTGTTTAATTCTTTATACTCACATAAAAAAAAATTCCAACATAAATTGCTTAAAAGTAAACATTACATATAAACCTACATAGGTGCATTAAAAAATACATCAAATTGTCAAAAATTTTCTCTGGAGGATGTGAATACAAAGGACTTTCAAACAATATAATTCTGTACTATGTTATGAATAGTTTAAACATTACTACGCTGATAACAGGGGGGAAAGGTTTTATAAACTTACCTGATAACATATGTCCTAAAAGGGATAATGTGCTGCATGACAGCAGGGATATGTAGCCATATTCTAATCTATAAAGAAACATAAAAATGATATTAATGATTAATGAATATGTGAAATACATATGTCTTTAATTAAAAATAAGAACATTTAGTATTTTCCTGCCTCTAAAAACTAAATATATTTCATCTATTTGGAAAAGGATAAACTAAGAAATACGACTGCACACATATCAGGTAAGTAATTTAACCTATAAACATTTCTAATCCATATACCTAAAATCAGTCTGAAGAATTACTATCAGTTTCTTCCTGAAAAGGGAGAACCATCTATCCAAGTAACATCTTACTACCTGCTACTCTATACCTCTTTGTATGGTAGCAACCCAAATACTATAGAACTAAATTAATTTTTTTTTTTTTAAGGGATAGTTAGGGAGTTTGGAATTGACAGGTACACATGGCTATATTTATTTATTTATTTATTTTTGGCTGTGTTGGGTCTTCGTTTCTGTGCGAGGGCTTTCTCTAGTTGCAGCGAGCGGGGGCACTCTTCATCGCGGTGCGCGGGCCTCTCACTGTTGCGGCCTCTCTTGTTGCAGAGCATAAGCTCCAGACGCGCAGGCTCAGTAGTTGTGGCTCACGGGCCTAGTTGCTCCGCGGCATGTGGGATCTTCCCAGACCAGGGCTCGAACCCGTGTCCCCTGCATTGGCAGGCAGATTCTCAACCACTGTGCCACCAGGGAAGCCCTAAGTTAATTTTTTAATAAATCATCCTTCCTTCTAAAAAATATCAAATTACCTGATGTCTGGTCACTTCAATATCCATCTAAGACAAATATATTTTATAGAGTCAAACACTGATCACAATATCAACAACTATTTGCTTAATTAAACTCTTACTGTAAGTATCCCAATCTAAGTTATAATGGAAGTTATAATAATCTGTTCACTTAATTTTTTCTGCATAATATTCCAGCCCATTTCTAAATCTAATGTGCTTTATTAGTTTTATTCTCATAAATCGTGGTTTAAATATCATATAAGAAAAAAATCCTAAGCAAATCATCAAACAAGAAACTACAATACTAAGCCTTAACACATGCAAGTAATACAAATTGAAAACAAATTTGTAAATACAGACTGCATGGCTTCACTTTAATCTAATGAAACATAAGTCCTATAGCAAATACAATACTAACGGTGAAATGCTAAAACTCTTCCCTCTGAGACTAGGAACAAGACAAGAATATCTTTAATTCAACTTAAACTGAAGGTCCTAGACAGTGCAACAGACAAGAAACTGAATAAAAGGCATAGACTAAAACGGAAGAATTAAAATCAATATTACTCTGAGATGATGTGATTATGTAAGTAAGAAATCCAAAATAATTTTCAGATAAACCTTTTTGGAATTAACTAGTTTAGCAAGATTGCTGCTTAGAAAGCTAATATAAGTAATGAATTAATATACACACATATATATACATACATACACACACATACTATATTACATATATATAATACATATATACACATCTTACATACCAGAAAAAAATAATAAAATTTTCAAAAATATTCTCTTTACAACAGCATCAAAAAATATCATGTGCCTAGAAATTGTCTAACAAAGATATATATAACATCTCCACATAAATACAGAAAATTATGAGACAAATCTTAAAGCATGTAAATAAAAACACATTTACCATATTTATACATTAGAAGACTCAATATTGCAGAGATGACAGTCCTCTGCAAATTGATCTACAGATTCAATGCAACCCAAAAAGGTTTATACGTGGAACTTCAGCCACTGATTCCAAATGCAAAAGTCCAAGAAGAGACAAAACACTCTTTAAGAATGACACGGAGTAGAGATATAATGCATGGTGACCCTACTTAATAAAACTGTTTTGCGGACTTCCCTGGTGGCGCAGTGGTTGAGAGTCTGCCTGCCAATGCGGGCGACACGGGTTCGGGCCCTGGTCTGGGAAGATCCCACATGCCGCGGAGCAACTAGGCCCGTGAGCCACAACTACTGAGCCTGCGCATCTGGAGCTTGTGCTCCGCAACAAGAGAGGCCACGGCAGTGAGAGGCCTGCGCACCGCGATGAAGAGTGGCCCCCACTTGCCGCAACTAGAGAAAGCCCTCGCACAGAAACGAAGACCCAACACAGGCAAAAATAAATTAATTAATTAATTAATTAAAAAGAAAATAGTATGCTTTAAAAAAAAAACTGTTTTGCATATTTGAAAGTGCTAATAGTTCTTAAAAGTACTCATAAAAAAACTATTTGTTAACTATGAATGGTGTCAGATGTTAACTAGACTTCCTGTGGTAATCATTTTGTAACATATACAAATACTGAATCATCTGAAACTAATGTTATCTGTCAGTTACACCTTAATAAATTTTTTAAAAAAATGACAGGGAGGTAGAACTTGCTTTACCAGATAGCAAGACTTCTTATAAAGCAGCAGAAATTAAGACGGTATGCAAAACAGCACAAGACTAATCAAATAGACTAATGGAATATACTAGAAATCCCAGACCCATGCACAAGAAGACACATAAAGATACCTGATTTATGACAAAATGATACTTCAGAACAAATAGGAAAGGACTGTCTTTGCTATAGTGATAGGTCCAGCTTCTGTCTATATAGAAAAGAAAATGAATCCTGATCCCTCACACACCACACACAAAAGTCAATTCCAACTGAACTATAGATAAAAATGTGAAAGTAACGTAATAAAAATTGCAGAACATAGAAAAATATCTTCATAAGAAAGATTGTTTATCCATTAATGAAAACATTAACCATAAAGAAAAAAATTTATTATAAATTATACACCATTAAGTTTGGTTAGAAAATAACTCTTTTTTTTTTTTTTTTTTTTTAAAACATCTTTATTGAAGTATAATTGCCTTACAATGGTGTGTTAGCAGAAAATAACTCTTAATGAAATCAAAACGACACCTCACAACAGTCAGAATAGCCATCATCAAAAAGTCCAGAAATAATAAATGCTAGAGAGGGTTTGGAGAAAAGGGAACCCTCCTACACTATTGGTGGGAACGTAAATTGGTGAAGCCCTATAGAAAACAGTCTGGAGATTCCTTTAAAAACTAAAAATAGAGTTACCATATGATCCACTCCTGGGCATATATTCTGAAAAGACAAAAACCTTAATTCAAAAAGGTACATGCACCCCCCAATGTTCACAGCAGCAATATTCACAATAGCCAAGACATAAAAGCAACCTAAATGTCCATCGACAGATGAATGGATAAAGAAGATGTGGTATACATACACTATAGAATATTACCTAGCCATTAAAAAAAAAAAAGAAATCCTTCCATTTGCAGCAACGTGGATGGACCTAAAGATTTGCATATTAAGTAAAGTAAGTTAGGCAGAGAAAGACAAATTCTATAAGGTATCATTTATACATGGCATCTAAAAAAATAATACAAATCAACTTCTGTACAAAACAGGAAACAAACTTATGGTTACCAAAGGGGAAGGGGGAGAGGGAAGGATAAACTGGGAGTATGGGATTAATAGATACACACTACTACATATAAAATAAACAACAAGGATTTACTGTATATAGCACATGGAACTATATTCAGTATCTTGTACTAACCTATAACGAAAAAGAATCTGAAGCTGTACACCTGAAACTAACACAGTACTGTAAATCAACTATAGTTAAATTAAAAATAATAACTCTTAAAAGACACAAGAGAATGAAAAGCAAAACCAGAGTTGAAGAAGATATTTAGCAATACATAAATGTCAGGCAAAAGACTTGTATCCAAAACATATAAGGAATCTCCACACATTCGTAAGGAAAGGGCAAACAATTTGATTTTTAAAACGGATTAAAAAAACTTGAACTGACACTTCTCGAAAAATATTGAAATGGCTAATATGCCCATGCAATGGTGCTCAATCTCTTTAGTCATTTAAAAACACAAAAGTAACCATAATTCAAAAACAGTCATGTACCAAAATGTTCATTGCAGCTCTATTTACAATAGCCAGGACATGGAAGCAACCTAAGTGTCCATCATCGGATGAATGGATAAAGAAGACTTGGCACATATATACAATGGAATATTACTCAGCCATAAAAAGAAATGAAATGGAGGTATTTGTAATGAGGTGGATGGAGTTAGAGTCTGTCATACACAGTGAAGTAAGTCAGAAAGAGAAAAAACAAATACAGTATGCTAACACATATATATGGAATCTAAAGGAAAACAAACAAAAAAAAAAGGCCATGAAGAACCTAGTGGCAAGATGGGAATAAAGACACAGACCTACTAAAGAATGGACTTGAGGATATGGGGAGGGGGAGGGGTGAGATGTGACAGGATGAGAGAGTGTCATGGACATATATACACTACCAAATGTAAAATAGATAGCTAGTGGGAAGCAGCCGCATAGCACAGGGAGATCAGCACGGTGCTTTGTGACCACCTGGGGGGGTGGGATGGGGAGGGTGGGAGGGAGGGAGATGCGGAAGGGAGGAGATATGGGAACGTGTGTATATCTGTAGCTGATTCACTTTGTTATAAAGCAGAAACTAACACACCATTGTGAAGCAATTATACTTCAATAAAGATGTTTAAAAAAAAAAAAAAAAACACAAAAGTAGACCACAATGAGATACTACTATTAGTTCATCAGGAATCTCTAAGAGTTAGAATACTACATGTTTGCAAGGATATGGAGCAATGGGAACTCTCATTCTTGGTAAGAGTGTAAATTAATACAATCACTTCGGAAAATCTTAGCATTAATGTGTAAAACTGAATATATGTATACCCTGTGATAAAGAAATTCCACTACTAGATATATATGAAAATACAATGCATGCACATATGCACCAAAAGACATGTAAGAGAATGCTGACACCACATTAATTGTAATAACCTAAACGTCCGTCACCAGTAAAATAGATCAATGTTGGTATATTTTTAAAGGAGTATTATACAACAATCAAAATGAGCAACTCGAACTACATGCAATATAAATCTCAATGTTAAACAAAAGTAGCCATACATGAAAGAATGCATTTTATGTGATTCCACTTATACGGTTAGCAAGAGACAAAACTAAATCATAGTATTTAGGGATATAAGCTTAAGTAAAACAAAGAAAAGCAAGAAATAAAAATATGAATTGTGTTCACCTTTAAGGGCAAAGAGATGGGATAGTGACTTAGAGGAATCATAAAGGAGGCTTCTGGGGAGTTGACAATGATTTGTTTCTTGACATGGGTAGTGGTTAAGTGGGATATTCACCTCAATAAGTCACTGAGCCATATCTTATCATTCTGTTCACTTTTCTATATGTTTATTTCAAATTTTTTTAAAAGGTTAACAGATTCAATTATATATAAGATACATTAGAGAGGACGAAAATGAAAATAGGTACAGTGATACCTTTTATTGGGGGATAAACAAATATGCCAATGAACAAAAATTTAAATAAAAATGACAAGGGAAAAAATGTCAACATTGGAAAGAAA
The DNA here is from genome assembly GCF_028021215.1 of Eschrichtius robustus. Lineage (NCBI taxonomy): Eukaryota > Metazoa > Chordata > Mammalia > Artiodactyla > Eschrichtiidae > Eschrichtius > Eschrichtius robustus. Next base: position 52,552,412 of record NC_090838.1, read on the forward strand.
TTTTTAATAGAAAGAAGAGCTACCATTTACTGAACCCTTAATATTTCCATTCTGATAGATGAAAAAAGTGAGGCTTATAGACATAATGTAATCAAAATTAGATAGTACATCAATAAAAAATTTTTAAATAAAACAAACAAAAAAATTAGATAGTACATAACAGAACTACAACACAAGCCCAAGATTATTTCTCTGTAAAATCTACATTCTTTAAAATCTACATTCTTTAATGAGGCATAACATTACAAGAATCAAATTCCATATGCTATTAATCATATAGGTCCTTTTTCTTTCCTTACTGTAAGTTTTGAGCTTCCCCATCTTGGTGATAACAAAGCTCTAGTAGCCCTTCTAAGTACATGTTAAAAATCTCAGGAATAGGAAAAAATATTGTCTGATCCCCTTATAACTGCATAAATGCAGGCAGTATTCTGCATCACAAAGCTAGTTTTAACAAAATGACAAAATGAAAACTTCACTGAACTGTCAACGAACTCTCCTGATTAGTGTGAAAATATATGAAAATGTATAATCCCAGGCTAACTTCTGACATTAAATAGTCCTTGTTAGTGTTTTTTGTAAAGTAGTCTTAGGAAACTGACAGTTCGGAAATTGTTATTGTGTCTTCTGATGTGTTACTACAAGTTTGCATCTCTGATAACATCTCTTAGGTAATAATTTGTCATATCTGTTTTGTAAAGCATATATTCATGAGGTTTATTAAGGCTCATTTGTACTTTTCCATTCATATTAATAAAATAAATCCCATGACTCAAATTCTTTATGGAAAGTCCTTAGGCTTTGTTATTTTGTAATTAATAAAAGGTGTCATGTCTGAGATGACTAACTCAGGCATCTTTGCTGAGGGCTGAGGCAGGATACACACTATGAGCTATAACTCACCATGCATCTCAGTGGGGAAACGTCTATGAGGACTCTACATTCTACTTCTCTAAGCTGTGCTAAATATTGGTTAACTGCTTTTGCTGAAAATCTAAAGGCCAATACAAAATAAGAAAACTACATATATAAAGATTTTGTTGTTTTTTCCCCTGAGGCTGCAGTCATTATTACTAAGAATAGATCCTTTTAAGAGTGGAGTAGTACTTGTGCAAAATTGAGAACTCTCCTAACAGTCAGCGTTATTTTAGAAATGCTAAAGCAAACTTTTGAGACTGAAATAAATGTATGGGTCTAAGCGTATTATCAGATTTGAACCTTAACTGATGAAAGTAAGAGTTTTCCTTCTTTGCTGATAACTCAGACTCAGGGCAAAGCGAGTTTTCCTGTGCTGCAAGCTAAGGTTCTAGGAGATAACACCACCTTCCTCATTAAGAGTGAGGGAATGACCCTAGAAAACAAACAGAATGGTTTGGTTCCCAGGAACTGATATAAACATGTTTTCTTCTGAATGTGTGATTTACTATAATCAAGTTGGGAGAAACAGGTACTCAATAAGGTCAGGCCTTACCTACCTTACCATAAAAAGAGTTTATGATTCACAGAACTTTTTGCTTTTCAAGAAGAGGATTGCCCTAAAATCCAGTAATTTTTTCATTATTTAAATGTAGGCGTTTTTGTTCCTGTATGAAAGCCCCCGGAACATCAGAGATTCCTAAATAAGGGACCTTCAGCCTTACCGAAGCTGAAACAACATGGCTAAACAAGCTGCCTATTTCTCAAGAAAAGAAATGAGACATACAGAAACGACCAGGGTTTATAATTCACAATGATCCACTAAAGGAAACTACCCTGCTCTAGATCAATTTGTATGTGACTAGAAAAGTCTGAAATTTACAGGCCTTAAAGTTTCTCAAAATGCAAAAGGATGTCTATTTCAATTGTTTAAAGTGGCTGCTAAGTGTTTTCATATAAACTTCAGGCAGAGTGGTCAAAACTCCAAAAAAAAGGTCAGAAATCATGCCAACACTTATATTGCTTTAAATGTCACCAGTCCCTTAAGAAAAACTCCAAACTCTGAAAAAAATAAAGGGTCTGCAGACAAGTTAATTACAAAAAGAATTGTAATTTAAGCTCTTAGTTTGCACCAAAGTAGTAACTATATTTAAAAAATTAGAATGAAGAAAGCAAAATCAAAAATATTTTTTTATGAGGAAAAGATGCTAAATGAGAGTTACCCAATCAAGTTATAAAACCTTTGTTTAAAAAGTACATTATGTAGCCAGGACATGGAAGCAACCTAAGTGTCCATCATCGGATGAATGGCTAAAGAAGATGTGGCACATATATACAATGGAATATTACTCAGCCATAAAAAGAAACGAAATGGAGGTATTTGTAGTGAGGTGGATGGAGTTAGAGTCTGTCATACAGACTGAAATAAGTCAGAAAGAGAAAAACAAATACAGTATGCTAACACATATATACGGAATCTAAGGGGAAAAAAAAAAAGATCATGAAGAACCTAGTGGCAAGACGGGAATAAAGACACAGACCTACTAGAGAATGGACTTGAGGATATGGGGAGGGGGAGGGGTAAGATGTGACAGGGTGAGAGAGTGGCATGGACATATATACACTACCAAACGTAAAACAGATAGCTAGTGGGAAGCAGCCGCATAGCATAGGAAGATCAGCTCGGTGCTTTGTGACCACCTAGAGGGGTGGGATAGGGAGGGTGGGAGGGAGGGAGACGCAAGAGGGAAGAGATATGGGAACATATGTGTATGTGTAGCTGATTCACTTTGTTATAAAGCAGAAACTAACACACCATTGTAAAGCAATTATACTCCAATAAAGATGTTAAAAAAAAAAAAAGTACATTATGTTATACTCTCAGGAAAAAAACAAACATAGATTATAGTATCCAAACAATTAATTATTAATTTAAACAGTATGACTAATTTTTAACTTTGGTTTAATGTTCTCAGTTGAGTTACAAGATAAAGTTATGCAAATTGACAACAGCCCACCAATTAGCAGTCACAAAAAGGCTGAAGAGAAAAATGAAACAGAATCCAAACCTTTTTCTTTAGTAAAGGATTACTTTTCAAGAGATAGCAATAAGTTAAAGCCTTTAACGAGGTTTCCATAATAGACTTTTAACAACAAGATTTAGTAAAATTAATTCAAGAAATACATTTTAATTCAGGTAATATTCCTGATTAAGGAAAACTGTTGATAAATTATTTTTTGAACTTTGGATTTCAAACTCAGTTATTTACCCTCTCTAAATTTATGACAGTTTAAAATTAAAATGTCAACACAGGATTTAAGTTCACTCAAAAGTCTGTATTTTATTCTTTCTCCCAAAGGAAACCAAACTGAATAAAACTTCCTTTTAAACAAGGTCAATCAGACTAACAGAATCAGGTAAGTGTTAATAATAGCTAAAATAAATAGCAGCACCAGTCACTAAGGGCTTACTATGTATCAGGTGCTATTAATAAGAGCTTAAAAATCTATCTTAAAACCTCACAACAATCTTTTAAGGCAGATCACCATATTTATCATTCCCATTCTACGAATTAAAAAGTTGAGGCTCAGGCTCAGAATTCAAATGCAATTGTGACTGCAAAGTGTATATTCTTAACCTACCATGCTACACTGCCATTACATGTAGTATGTTCAACCTGTCAGAAACAAAGGAATTTGGGGACTAAAAATGACATTGATACAAATTAATTATTTCAAATAAGGAAACATGGAGTTCCAGATACTCAATAAATTTGAGTAAAGCCAGTGTCCTCTCCAGTGTTATTTCTACACTGGAAACGATGAAACAAAGTTATTTTGTTCAGTCTTTTTTCACCCTGTATTTTTATTTTATATACACACTTGAAATATTTCACAGTAGTTATTACTTAAGGTAATTCGGTTAATACAAGAATTCAGGCTTTGGTAAAGTTAGATTTAAGTTTTGCTTCACTATTTTTTTTAAATGATGACCAGAATAGAAGATTATTTTAGGTTAAATTTTAACACACAGGTGGTAAAATGTATTTCTCTCTGCTTCCACACATATTGTGCTTCACAGTAGCTGACATTCACAACATTCGAAAGAATTATCTTCCTTATAAAGGCAAAAAGAAATGTTCGTTCTTCACTTGCAATATACAGGGAAGTCAGACACACTGTAGTAGTGCCCTAGGCTAGGCTAACCATCATTTAAGTAACCAAAAACTCGAAAATTTCCCAGTACAAAATCCCTGGCTCAAGAGGTAGATGGCTAAATTTACCTAGTTAACTTAAATTCTTTTTTTTTTTTGGCTGTGCCGTGCGGCTTGCGGGATCTTAGTTCCCCAACCAGGGATTGAACCCAGGCCACAGCAGTGAAAGCACCGAGTCCTAACCGCTGATACAAATTCCAATTTTATTATAACAAAGACTTTTTAAAAAAAGATTTCTGTACTCGAGTTTTTCAAAGTATAATCAAAAAAACAGGATTGTATATGCAAATCACTCATAACCTGCCTTTTCTGGACATAAAAATTCATGTTATTAAAATACTAGACTTTGATCCCAATATTAAAACCAATTCCAAACAATACTTACATTAGATACAACTGTAATAAATGCATGTGCTATAAGAAATGGCAAAGTTTCAGGAGTTCCATATTCAAAGCAGTCCTTCATGAGAGAAAGGCCATTTTTCCCACAAAACAGACATACATAACGAAGCAAATGCAATGGTACTTCTACATCCTGAAGAAAAAAGAAAAATCTATTATTTTAGAACTTACCAGGAACAATTTTTATTTTATTACCAGTACTGGAAAGATACTGGTCAGACATAAACTCAAAAAGACTTACATGAACAAAAAAGTAAAATTTTCCATAAACCTAAGAATGAAAAGAGATAAACACTTACATTCATATCACAGAATGCCCCTAATATGTTGCTTTCTTGGGTTGATATATCCTGATTTAAAAAAAAAAAAAGAAAAAAAGGTAAATACAATTACATCACACTACTACATGACAATCTTTAAAAACTACGATTTTTTAAAGATTGATTTTATAAAAACTCACCAATTGTACAATTGCTTCTCATCATGAACAGCAGTATTCCTAACTGAAGCTAATATGATTCAGTTCTAAAGTATATTTTAACTCTAATCCAAAGAAATCTTTCTATACTATGTGCTACAAATTATTTTGCCTTCTTAAACAAAAACCTTTCCTTAAATAATTGGGGTAATTTTTGACTTAGTTAAGTGGTTTTGAAACTGTACTCGGGAATTCGCTAGAGGTACTCAAAAGTTCCACAACGTGCTTTCCATACATAAGATTTAAACTACCTAAAAGCATACTCATCTGTTGGTGTGAATATAAGCTGGTTATGACCTTGTTGGAGGATAATTTGGCAGTTACCTATCAACATTTAAAATGTACCTTCCCTTTGACCCAGCAATTCAACTTCTGGTTATTTATCCTAAACAACTAGTAAAAGTAGTGCTGGAAAATGTATGTATAATGATGCTCACTGAAACTATTTATAACATCTCAAAATTAGAAACAACTTCAATATCCATCAATAGGCTGGTTAAATAAATGGTGACATAACCATCTAGGGTCTTATGCGGCCTTCAAAAATAATAAGGTGAAACGGCATGAGGGATTATCTTTTTGGGATGATGAAAATGTTCTCAAATTGAAATGCGGTAATGGCTGCACGGCTCCATAAATTTATGAAAATAATATATACTTTAAGCAAGTGATTTTTATGGTATGTAAAGTATACCTTTAAAATGCTGTTAAAAATAAGGTGAATCAAAAAAATAAATAAGGTGAATTCCATATGCACAGGCATATAAAGATAATATCCTGTATTTGTTAAAAATAGAATTTATGAACATGATCTAATTTTCATAAATTTTTAAATGTCTGAAAGTATCTGAACTAATTTCACAACAATTTTTTTTGACGAGAGAATGGAGAAAAAGGAAAGATTCAAGGCCTTTTAAACTCTATATTTTGTATAGTCTATTTTTTTTAGTCATACTGAAAGTGTTATTTTTATAATCAGAAAGTTAGATACTTTCAGCTGAAAAGTTAGCTGCCAAAGGAACCCATTCATTCTTCGCTGTTACCTGTTTTAAATAAAGTTTGACTGCTGAAATAAAGTTTGAAAACAACTGATTGAGAGCATACATAAAACTCTCAGAACATTTCAGAATAATCAAAAACTGTCCTAAGAGAGGTCAAAACACTTGTCAAATTAAGTGCACTAAACCTCTTTAAATGTATTCTCAAGCCTCTACTACCAGGGCCACAGTCAAAGTTTTAAGTTATTCTTAGCAAACCTTTTGTCTTCAAAAAATCCAGAATATAAGAACTCCTGTGGTATTACTAAATACGATTCATGGACCAGATGAACCATGCTGAAATATCAAACTGGAGTCAAGATTTCTAGTGCCTGACATGGACACAGCTAGAAATTCTCCTAACAGAATTCTATTCTGATGTGCAAAATGTTACTCATGGACTTGGTTATATCTATTTTAGCTACTCAGAAGATCTGTTTTACCATTTCATATTTCTACTCTGGATACATGAAGCCACTACCCTAAGGTGTTATTACAATCTCATTTTAAGTAGTATGTAAAGAGTTAACATAGATCTGTTGGTAACAATACTAGGAGCAACACTAGGAAGTCTTGCTAAAAGCTGAATCTTCTCTCAAAAGCTCTCATTATAGAGGATCCCTGAAAAGGTGTTAAGAAACCTATCAAGAATTTTTTAAGTTTTTGTTTTTTCCCCCAAAACCTCACATTTATTACATAAGATGATGGCACTCTCTTTCTAGAGCTAAACAGAGGAATATGCCTATTACTTTAAAAGATACTTTAAAACAAAGAGAAATAAATGAGTAACTAGAAAGTAATTCTATACCTAATTAAGCAAATGCTGCTCTATGATCTAACCACAAAGAATTGAAGGCTAGAGGATTAGGAATAAAATATTTGCATAAAAAGAAGTCATTGATGTTGGAATTAGATAGTAGTGATGGTTACTTATTAAAGTGCATACTTTAAAAGAGTAAATTTAAAACATTTAATTTTTTTTTTTTTAAAAAAAGGGTGAATTAAAAGTCAGTAGAAAGTGGCAAGAAAAAAAACCAGCCTAGATTCAAAAACTTGGACAATATATGTATTTAATCTGCCAGAGCATATTATACCTACCTTTAACAGAAGGGCAATGATCTCTCTTCTCTCTACAATTTTTATACTCATCTCGCTCTAAGAAAAATACTTAACACTAGAGCAATACCTCATTTGATAGAATTACCTATATTATTCAGAATTAGGAAAAGAATGCCACTGGCCTCCACAAAACTTTTAATGTGAATTAATATTATTTATTTTAAATTACTACATCTTTAAAAATATTTTCAACTTCAATAGGAGGGAAAGAAGGATGGAGGGAGGAAGGGAGGAGGAGGAGATGCTTCAAGTTCCCATCTTATTCACTATTGGCAAGGGATTACAATAGTTAGTGATTAGTCTGAAACATTTGAGAAACAATGCAGTAGAATTAAGACCTGAATTCTAGAACTCTCTCAGCAATATGTTATGCAAATGTGATCAAAACTTTTAAACTTTGTAAGTCAGTTTCCTCTTACATGAAATAAGGATACTGACTGTTTCTAAAGTCACAGGTGTCCTGAATCTTCTCCTAGAGTCTTGGTCAATTTGTGCCTCTTTAAAAAAATAAATAAAACCAAAAATAAAAGGCCTTATCAGGAAAGAATGCATATAACAGTATGAGGGGAAGACTGGATGGACTACCTCCTTATAAAAAGGTGGAATTAAACATCTCTATAGTAAACTCTATAGCACTGCATAATAAATATTAAGTTTTCTTAAGATATCTGTGTGTATGTATATAGACACATACACATAATTTTATAATATATATGTATGCTACATCAAGGTTTTGATCAGAGACCCTTTGAAACAGCTGGCCCTTAACATATTTAATAACACGGCCAGAGGACAGAAACTAGAAGTTTTAGAGTATTTATAACATCTCATTACTAAGATATTAGAAACTTGGGAAACAGCTATTATGAACAGAATATTAAAGAAGCACATATAAATTCTGTATAAGGAGATTAGAATTCTGTACAAGAATACAGAATTCTGTATAAGGAGACTCCTCCTTTATTATATCCAGAAGTGGTTTTTATTAGAATTTTACCTAAAGATTATGAAGCCACTGCTTTCAACCAAGTAGTCACATGGAATGATCCTCAAGAATAGTAATAATGGGGCATTTTATTCCACAAGGAGCGTGACTATGCCTACATTTGGAGATTATCATTTTTGAAAATCATTTTTAAAAAACTGATGAGGAAATTGATTTTGAGAGCAAAATGGCAGATTCAGTATTGCTGTAACTCTATCAAGAGATTTTTAACTGGAAAAAAAATATTTCTAAGACACTCTGCATGAATTTTACATATCTACGACCCTAACCAAACTATTTTCAGCATCTTCCAACTATCAATTTAAGGCATTAAAAACACATTCGTGTGGTGTTCCTAATATTAAATTTTGCAGCTTTGCACAAATGGATCCCCTTTTTGTTGAAAAAGGATTCCAAGATGACATTTTTTAGAATGATTAATAAACATCTGATGTCATATAAGAGATTTATTAAAAGGTTTCTACATGGGAAGATAATAGGCTAAGAATTCTAGAAGAAAGAACATAGTCTGATTTAAAATATTCTTATGGAGAATTCTAATAGGGAAAATACCCACCTCCTGGGCTATGTTTTTAAATAGTCTCAATTCAATGTGAAAATATTTTCAGTAAAGGACAATTTTTTTTCCAGATGAAGAAGGAAGTTTAGAGAAGTCAGAATGGAGGTTACAGAAAAAATAAGCTGGAGAAAATAGACAGCCTTAAAAAAACAAAAAGCATATGGTAGATTTGTTAATGGCCACAACTCTACCCATTCCTGGATGCACGAAAAACAGAACGTACTTAAAAGTTTAAAATGAAACTTTACCTCTCCTCCTATCCAGAGATGGAGTCTACTTCACACCCCTTTGATCTGAGCTGCCCTTGTGAATTGCTTCAACCAACACGGATGTGGTAAAGTTGATACTGTGTGGTTTCAAAGGCTGGACCTTTATAAGAGGCCTTATAGCTTTCCACTTTTGCCTTCCTGGATCAATGCTAAGACTGTCATGTAAGGAAGATAGTCTACCCTAGTACAGAGGCCATGTAGAGAAAAATCCAAGGAGCCCTAAAGAGCAGCCAGCACTATCAGATGTGTGAATGAGACCATCTTGGACTTTCAAACCCATCCAACTCCCAAAATAAATGCAAGTGCGTAAGTAAGGCCATACAAAACCAGCAAAGAAATTGCCCAAGCAATACACAGAATCATGAGAAATAATTAATCACTGTTGTTTTAAGCCATTATTATAATACATTATCGCATAACTGTTTCAATTCCTGCTATCTGTAGAAATAATGCCATTATCTAAATACCTAAGATGGGTTACTGATCTCCTGGAAAGGCTTGTATGAATATCACTAGTGGAGGAGGGAAGGAGGGAAAGGGGGGGGGGGGAGGGAAAAAAAAATCGCTAGTGAAATAAGTAAAGCATTTTGACATACAAAAGAAAATACTATTATTTAAAACTAGTAATTACAGATAATTTGTTAAGCATTTTTTCTTTACAAAAGAAATTCCAAAGTCTGTTAACCTATGTTTCTAAGAATGAAATTCAAAACTCTACGTGCTTCTTTTTCCTCAGTTACCACTTTTTGAAAGAGTCACAGTAAATAGAGCATAGATCTACATCAGCAAAATGTCTATCACTGACAGTTTAATTTTATGAGTTCAATTTATAAATCTTTCCTTAATAGAACTATGCTGAGCAAATGTTCAACACAAGTTGCTACAGAAATGGTCTGAAGAAATCTGAAATAATTTTTATAACGATAGTGATTTTTATAATTTTTTCCATCAATAATGACTATCTTCATATTTATTCATACGTGAGAAATTACCAGCATAACCATGACTTGGTATTACTTAAAATTCACAATACCTATTTTTACATACCTCTATAGTAGGATGAGTATTATGTTTGTAAGCAGTATATAAGGGAAACTGAATTTGAAAAATTTTTGCCACACATAGTAACAGTTTTTCCTTCTCATCTGTATTCCATAAACTAAAAGGATCAGAGCTCTTTGAAGATTCCTCCTCAGTCAAATTAAAAATTCTTGTAGAGTTTGATTTTTTTTCTATTGATTTTTGTCTTTCTGTACTTCCTTCATTACACTCTCTTTCTATATTCAGTGGTTCTTCCGCTTGATTACTCTCATCTTGCCACGTGGAATCTATGTTAATAGTAGTACAATGTTTACAAAGCTGGTCCCGGAGCACTTGAACTTGGGCAATCACTAAGTTAATAAGTGCACACACTACTTGGTTAAAAATCTCCAAATGCTTATATTCTTTGAAGCAGCATAGACATTGCCTATAAGAGAAAAAAAAATTTGCAATAAATCAATGCTTCCTAGAGAGGCAACAATTATATCTTTCTAAAAAGTAATATAAAAAAACAAATACTAAAATATCTTTTGAATAATTTAATTTCCTCCTTCCTGATAGAGTAGCACTATAATAACTTAAAAAGATAGCATCACACCAAAAACTGGTACTGGTAAAAAGTCACCATATTAGGTCGACAGCTATCATCTTCAGTTTTATGTATGTATTTATCTGTCCCTCTAGACAAAGAAGTATTTAAGAACAAGAATTATGGCTATATCTTTGCTTCTCTAAGTACTAAGTACTCAATACATGTTTAATAAATATCAGGAAGCTGGCTATAATAAAATACCTTATTAGTAAACCTAGCTCATTATTTTACATAAGGGATTTTGTTGTTAACTAATAAAAAGCTACATTTAAAAATAATTTGCTTGGGACTTCCCTGGCAGTCCAGTGGTTAAGACTCCACACTGCCACTGCAGGGGGCACGGGTTCAATCCCTGATTGGGGAACTAAGATCCTGCATGCCATACCACACGGTGCTGCTGATAATAATAATAATAATAATTTGCTTCAAGGCTACTTAGGAGGGACATTCCTATCCTATCTGACAGATCAAAAGTGTTTAAAGAACACACACACAACACACACACACACACTCTCTCTCTCACTTCAGCTCCAGTAAAAAAACAAAAATAAATAAAAATAATAAGAGTCAGTAATCATTACATACAAATCTAGTTCTCTTAGACACGTTCAGTTAGTAGCACAATGCCTGGCATGTTGTGGATAATCAAAGGGGTCTGGTGAATCAATAAGTAAATAATACACAGTACCAGGTTACAATGTATCCAATAACAGATGACAAGCAACTATCACTTAAAATTTGCACCTAGTTATATTATCAAAACAAATCAAAACTCTTATTGTACCAAATAGATCACCAACTTCCTGTATGACCATGTAAGAATAACTTCATTTCTCCAGGTGTGGCAGATTTGAAGCATGGCCACAAATTCTTTAATACTACTCTTCCCTTTAAAAGGTGAAGCCCAATTTTCCTGCCCTTGAATGTGGACCGGACTTAATGACTGGCTTCCAATAAATAGATGTGGCAGAAATGACAGTGTATGACATCTGAGACTAGGTTATAAAAGACATTACCACTTCTGCCTTGCTCTCTTTTGGATCACTCACTCTGGGGGAAGCCAGCTATCATGAAAAACACTCAAGGAGGCCACGGCAAGGGCCACATGAGAAAAAACTGAGTCCTCCCACTAACAACCAGCACCAACTTGCCAAACATGGAAGTGAGTCAACTTGGAAATAGATCTTCCAGTCCCACGTAAGGTCATCCAAAGATGACCATAACCTGGCCAAATCTTGACTACAACCTTATAAGAAATCCAAGCCAGAACCAACCAACTAAACCACTCCCAAACTCCTACCCATAAAATGATTGATGATAAATGTTTATAATTGAGATAATAAACATATCTCTGAGGATAACAAATGTTTATTGTTTTAAACATTACTTTTGGAGTACCTTGTTACACAGAAATGCATAAATGATACATCAGGACTATTTTCTCCATGGCAAAATGAAAGGGATTTTATCTCTAAGGCCTCCTCCACTTTTAAATTCTATAATATCACAATTTCTACAAGAAGAAAAATAAACACATTACTCAACATTTTTCTGATGAGTAGCTTCTTCCTTTAAGTTTAGGAAAAACCAAGTTCAAAGCGAAGGATCATACATTTGACTATCTTTAGTGAAAATGAAATCTGAGTTTCCCCTCAAAAAACAACCTTGAGGTCAGATTTTGGATTAGGAAAGCCAAAGAGCTAGTCAAATTTACTATAAAAGTGCACTGTCAGGGATGGATCTAGAGATTATCATACTAAGTGAAGTAAGTAAGAAAAAGACAAATATCATATGATAATCACTTATATGTGGAATCTAAAAAAATGATACAAATGAACTTATTTACAAAAGACTCACAGACTTCGAAAACAAATTTATGGTTACCAAAGGGGAAAGGTGGGGGGAGGGATAAATTAGGAGTTTGGGATTAACACATATATACAACTATACATAAAATAGATAGGGACTTCCCTAGTTGTCCAGTGGTTAAGAATCCATCTTCCAATGTCGGGGACACAGGTTTGATCACTGGTCAGGGAATTGAGATCCCACACACCTCAGGGCAACTAAGCCCACGCACCGCAGCTACTGAGCCTGCGAGCCACAGCTAGAGAAGCCCACGCACCGCAACGAAAGATCCCGCATGCTGCAACTAAGACCCAACACAGCCAAATAAATAAATAAATAAAATCTTTAAAAAAAAAAAATCAACGAGGACCTACTGTATAGCACAGGGAACTCTACTCAATATTCTGTAACAACCTACATGGGAAAAGAATCTGAAAAAAGAAAGGATATGTGTATAAATTAATCACTTTGCTATACACCTGAAACTAACACAATATTGTAAATCAACTATCCTCCAATATAAAAAAAAATTAAGTTAAAACATAATAACAAAATAAGATAAAATAAAACAAAATTTTAAAATAAAATAAAAATTTTTAAATAAAATAATAATTCACTGTCAGGAAATGGGTATTAAACTGCTTGATAACTGACTAGGAAACTAATCTTAAAAGACAAAAATGAGTGAATTCCCTGGTGGTCCAGTAGTTAGGACTCCATGCTCTCACTGCTGAGGGCCTGGGTTCGATCCCTAGTTGGGGAACGAAAATCCCACAAGCCATGCAGTACTGCCAAAGGCAAAAATGATATATGAACAAACTAACAGGTAAACTGGATCTAGGTCCTTACAGACCCAAACATACAACTTCAAGGAGAGTTGAGAATCTAAGTGAAGACACACATACACACACACACACACACACACACATCGTTAAAATAATTATATATTATGTAAATTACACATTTTATTGTATATTCAATTCTGAGAAGTCTAGGTATTTTAATTCTCAATATAGCATTTCTCTCTATATCCACACCCACAATGCAAGGAGGGGAAATAATTTTTTTTTTTTAATAAAAACAACACTTTCAGTTAAGCCCAATCTGATTTTACAAACAAATTTATTTCTTCTCTGTTCTAAATCACACTACAAATAGACTAAAGGAAAAAAAGTCATAGAAGAGATAATAGAAGAAAAGATGACAGCAAGAAATTGTGGATGATAGAAAAGGGAGGAATAGTAAGTGACAGTGTGGAATAAACAAACTTGGAAGGGGTCACAGAAGAACATATCAGCAAAAAGATTCACCCCACAGAACACTGGAAAAGCACACTAAAGAGCTTCAGATACCTCTGAAGGCAGAAATGAAGCATAATAGAAAACAGGACTAAATGAAAGGTACTGTTAAAACCTGCAGGCTCCCATTCCAGATGGCAAGGATACTATTCCTACCTGACCCAGGGAAACAATAAGTTCTTCCCGTACATAAAATGAACAAGATAAATTCAGGAACATCAGATACTGAAGAAGGCAGAGATACAAGAAACTGAAAGTGAGAGAATTAAGTAAAATTATGACTGAATGGTGAACCTCCCCAAGTACCCTTACCTGCCCAACCACCAGATTAATGTACCTCAAGGGGAAAGACTTGGAAAATACGAACAATCTAAGAGAAAAGGCCATTTATCCTATAATAAAGTCTGCTCACCATTTTACCATCATACAGTAGAGGCCAACATCTGAGATGCTCCATTCACACAGAACTTGCAATCCATTTTTCACTGGCCCTCTCTTAACCATGAAAGGATAGCCAAGGATAATAAGACTTTCAAGAAAAGCTGCATCACTAAAGGCAGCTCAAAGCAAACAGTAAAAAGAAATTTAGAGGAAGAAGATAAAATGCAGGAAGAAAGAAGGTTTTAATTAATTTATATCCTCAGAGACATGAAAGATACTGGATTACTGAAACAAGAACAGAATACTATTAAAAAATGCATTCCAATTACAAAACAGAGCCCTTTAATGTGTACAAATATGCATTATATATAGTTTTTGCATATATATCATTCACAACTTTAAAACCAATTAAAATTACAGCAATTTGTAAAATTCAATAGAAGGTCCAGAGGTAAAACTGGAGAAATATCCCAGAAAGTAGACTAGACAAAGAAAGATAATGGGAAGAAAAAGAAAAACAAACCATCAATCAAAGAGGTACAATATCTGACTAATAATATTTCCAAGAAGACAGCAGAAAATACAGAGGTGAGGAAAGTACGAAACAAAAAAAAAAATTTCAGAACTGAAAACCCACTAAAACACATACCATCATGAAATTTCTGAAGCCAAGGAGGGATAAAGATCCTAAAAGCTTTCAGGGAGAGTGAAAAGAGTGACAAGAAAAAGCTCAGGAATAAAAACAGCTCATACTTTCTCCTAAGTAATATTGGAAGATGAAATACAATGGGGGCTTCCCTGGTGGCGCAGTGGTTGAGAATCTGCCTGCTAATGCAGACACGGGTTCGAGCCCTGGTCTGGGAAGATCCCACATGCTGCGGAGCAACTAGGCCCGTGAACCACAACTACTGAGCCTGCGCGTCTGGAGCCTGTGCTCCGCAACAAGAGAGGCCGCGATAGTGAGAGGCCCGCACATCGCAATGAAGAGTGGCCCCCGCTTGCCACAACTAGAGGAAGCCCTCGCACAGAAACGAAGACCCAACACAGCCAAATAAATAAATAAATAAATAACAATTAAAGGTGCTAATAATTAAAAAAAAAAAACCAATGGAATAACACTTTCAAAATTCTGAGAGAAAATAATTTTCTATCTACAATTCTGTATCCAACAAAAGTTATCAATAAAAGTAAGGGTAGAAGAGACATTCTTTTAGGCCGGAAAGGTCTAAAAACCATTTGTCTCCCATGTACCTTTTCTCAGAAAAGATGTCATCCTAACAAAACAAAGAAGTAAACCAATAAAGATGGCATAGAATCCAGTAAACTGGAGATCCAATATAATAGAAAAGCAAAAGAATTTCAAGGATGATCTGAAGAGAATATAGCTGTTTCAGTAACACTACTGAGAAATCAATACAGATTGGAGTAGGAAGATAAAAGCCAAAGGAGATGGAGGGAAGGTAAGAAAATAACAGATCACCTAATGATGTATAAAAATGTAAAAACTAGTACTAAGAAGGGCTGGAGAGTTTGGGAAAAATTAGTGATCCACACCTAGAAAATTAATCAAATGAAGAACAAGACATTAAACTCTATGAAACAAAGAATGAAAACAAAAGAAAAATAATTTATATCTTATAAAATATAATATGAACCACAGAATCTTTTTTGGCTAATAACTGAGCAATTATTTTTGTTCTTAGAACTACCTCAAGAACTGATGTAACTATATTGAGAGGACGGGGAAGGGTAAATGGGTGAAATCTTTATATATCACAAAAGGAAGTTCACAGATTATACCTAAAATTGACAGATAAAGCAACAGCAATATAATATTATTATTTCAGAACATAAAAGTTAATATCAAAACCAACAACTCAAAAAAGTTGAAAACAGAAATGGGGCTGAGGAGATAGGGGACAATGGACTTTTTATATTATAGGCCCTTTCCTACCATTTTATTTTTTAATCTCTGTACATACTGTATTTGTACACCAATATCATACATTACTTTTCACTATCTGAGCTTATCCTATTTTCTTCTCAGTCTTTCCCGTTATTACCCGCCTGATAAGACTTTATTACCTAAGTAGAGTTACATGCTGCCTATATGAGTGGAATACGCTTACATTTAAGAACACACAATGAGGGGCTTCCCTGGTGGTGCAGTGGTTAAGAATCCGCCTGCCAGTGCAGGGGACACAGGTTCGAGCCCTGGTCCGGGAAGATCCCACATGCCGCGGAGCAACTAAGCCCGTGTGTCACCACTACTGAGCCTGCGCTCTAGAGCCCATGAGCCACAACTACTGAGCCTGTGTGCCACAACTACTGAGCCTGCGCTCTACAGCCCACGAGCCACAACTACTGAGCCTGCGCTCTAGAGCCTATGAGCGACAACTACTGAAGCCCGTGCACCTAGAGCCCGTGCTCTGCAACAGGAGAAGCCACCGCAATGAGAAGCCTGCGCACCACAGCAAAGAGTAGCCCCCGCTCTCCACAACTAGAGAGAAGCCCGTGCGCAGCAACGAAGACCCAACGCAGCCAAAAATAAATAAAATTAAATTAATTTATAAAAAAAAAAAAAAGAGCTTCCCTGGTGGCGCAGTGGTTGAGAATCCACCTGCCAATGCAGGGGACACGGGTTCGAGCCCTGGTCTGGGAAGATCCCACATGCCACGGAGCAACTGGGCCCGTGAGCCACAACTACTGAGCCTGCGCGTCTGGAGCCTGTGCTCCGCAACAAGAGAGGCCGTGATAGTGAGAGGCCCGCGCACCACGATGAAGAGTGGCCCCCGCTTGCCACAACTAGAGAAAGCCCTCACACAGAAACGAAGACCCAACACAGCCAAAAATAAATAAATAAATAAATTTAAAAACAAAAAACAAAAAAACTAACAAAAAAAGAACACACAATGATAAAAATTTCTAAATGACTAACAAAATATGTAGCTTCAATTAATTAAAATACTAACATTCACAAGGAAGCTACATGTCAAAATTAAATTATTTTAACCTGGATTCCATAATTCCATCTAACAAATCTTCCAATGGATCTAACATTTTCCTGGCCTGGTACTGCTGAACACATGAAAGGACAGTTCATCTACAGTAACCAACCTTAATGAAAGTTTTTTTATTTATGAGCTAATTTCTGAAAAACACTACTTTGAATAGTGGTCAATATCAACATCCCACTGGTCAAATTTCTTAATTCCAAAATAAAAAGTAGACCCTTAAAGAGTGGAGAACGTACATAAACCTGTTCAAAAGCAATAGTGTCTAAAACTGTTACAAAAAATAAAGTTTAACAAAACAATAAAAATAAGCAATAGCCTCAAACTTTAAGTACAAATGACAGGTGTGAAAGGTGTAATTTTTAGCCTGAAAATACAAAGATCTGACAGAACCTCCGCCTAGCTAGCACCCAGAATTATTTCAGGGGAGAAATCCTGAAATAAAGGTAAAAAGTAGACAGGTAGAAGACAACGAGGAACCTTGAATGCCTACTAAGGCATCTGCAAGATATAAAACGTAAGCCTGTTTTGTAATAGGCTTTAAACAAGTCAAACAAAAACCAGCAACAATTCCAACAAGAAGGATTTTGCCTTGTGGTATCAATGCCTTCATCATACACGACATTCCTTTCAGAGCCATGTATGCTCTTTTCCAAATTTATATTCTTTAATTTATTCTCCTAATGTTCTCTGTCCATTGTCTGAATTCATTTTCCTCCCATTTCATTCCAATTTTCCATTCCAATATTAATAAAATAAAATAATGATTATCTGTTAAAGTGACATAGATAACTCCCTGAATCTTACGAACAAAGAAGTGGCAGCTATATTACTGTGATGTAGCAATTATTAATAAAAATGATGACATAATATTTGATGACATAGACTGATCATAGTTCACATGAAAAAAAAATCAGATTATAAAGCATACAAGTTATATAATCACATTTTTATAAAATTTTAAACTGTACTGTTCCCAATCTCATACCAAGGTTATACCAAAAAAAAGTTACCAGTTGTTACTCTGGGTGATGGCATATTTTTTTTTTTAAACTTTGATTTTCTGTATTTTCTAAAAGACTTTCACAATGAGTATATCATTTAAATAGAATGAAAATTATAAAATATTAAAGCCTTTGAAATTTCTATAAATATTAAATTCTTAACATAGTGTTTTTTAAGTGAACATTCTCCTTCAGCTATATTCTGGTCAACCAACATATTAGAAAAAATGATTCTCGATTATTGATAATCTTTTGAAAGTTAACACTTTTCTCCCAGAAAACCTACAAAGAACATTTTGTATGAGATGTCATGGATCCGATCCATTCGTGCACTAAGGTACATTTATGGACCTTCCATGGTCATGGGCCACCAAGCTAAGAATTTCTTTTGTAAATTAACTGTGCTTTATTAGTAGCTTTTTATCCCCTACAAGAACCACAATCTTAATCTGGGCAACAGTATTTTTTGATGCCCTAGAGAGAAACAGGATGGGGGGAGGGCAGAGCAAGGAAACAGGCAAAAAATTTTTACTCTAAAGCACTGCAATCCAACTGTATATTTTATTGTCACTTCTCTCTTTTATCAGCATGAACAATTAAGAGTGTAACATTCTACCTTCTGGTACTTTTTACTATCAGCTAAAAACTGTTAATACTTACTAACATGTGAATAGAATTATAAATACTACGCACTATTTTCCAATTTGACTTTTCATGCCTTAGTTTATGTACCCTTCAATATATATTTCATTTTCTAAAATAAGTTTCAACAATTTTAATTAAAATAGGTATTTATTAAGTTCTTTTGTCAGATACCATGTTAAGTATTTTGTTTCTTCACAACCTCTTGAAGATAGTAGTAGCTTTATTATTACTCATTTCACAAATGAGGAAGTAAGAGTAAGTTAACTAATTTGTCATAATCACCTAGTACACAGGTGATGAAGCAGGACTGGAAGCCACATCTATCTGGCTCCAAGGCCATACTCTTAATCACTATATTCTGGAACAGCATGATATAAAGGCAGAGAGTCTCTACATCTTTTGATATTCTAATGAAACCTACAAATTACTGCCTAAAACTGTACATATCAAAATTTCACTTATGGGCTTCTCTGGTGGCTCAGTGGTTAAGAATCCGCCTGCCAATGCAGGGGACATGGGTTCAAGCCCTGGTCTGGGAAGATCCTACATGCCGCCAAGCAACTAAGCCCATGCACCACAACTACTGAGCCTGTGCTCTAGAACCCACAAGCCACAACTACTGAGCCCGCATGCCTAGAGCCCATGCTCTGCAACAAGAGAAGCCACCGCGATGAGAAGCCTGTGCACGGCAACGAAAAGTAGCCCCCACTCGCCACAACTAGAGAAAACCCGCGTGTAGCAACGAAGACCCAATGGAGCCAAAAATAAATAAATAAATAAAAAATAAAATAAAATACAACTGGGAATTCTCCGGAGGTCCAGTGGTTAGGACTCCATGCTTTCACTGCAGGGGACACGGGTTCCTACCCTGGTCAAGGAACTAAGATCCCACAGCCGTGTGGCACAGCCAAAAACAAAAAATAAAAATATAAAACAAAATACAACTGACAAAGTTACTCTTCAAAACACATAAAGGTGCATACCTCTGTGTCCAGGAATTGATATAAGCAAATATTTTGAGAGTATGTTCCTTTCTGAGCTGCAGTCCATCACCACCTTCTATATCGGATACTGAAAGAAAATAGAAAAAGTACCTTTTAAATTATGAATAAATAATGCCAAACCAATATTAAAGCCAATAGGGACTTCCCTGGTGGTCCAATGGTTAAGACTCCACGCTTCCACTGCAGGAGGCATGGGTTCAATCCCCAGCCGGGGAACTAAGATCCCCATGTGCCACACGGCACGGCCAAAACAAAAACAAAAAAAGCCAACACTTAAAAAAAAAGCTAGATTTATAAATACAAATATTTCCAATAATTTTTTTTTTTTTTGCTTTCACTAAAGAAAATAAATCTTGGTTAATTATTGACCAATTTGATGCTAACTTTGTCTCAGAGAGACTCAGGAATTAGAAACACTGAGTACTTCTAAAAGAAGGAATACAAGTGGGGCTAAAAAATATTAAAGTCTTATTAAGTAGCAGTTAGACAAACCCTCATCCCCCTTCCCTGCCCCCCTCAACTCCCCCAACACACACACACACACACACACACACACACACACACACACACACACACGATCTCTAAAAGACTATGTTTCCTCTCTGGAGATGTTGAACCAGAGAGAGCTGGGTTTTGCACAATCAGGTAGCTGAAAGCCAGGAGGTATCATATTGAAAACATTTACTCTCTCTGTACAGGCATTTCCTACTGTGTCACGTAAGCACTGCTGAGAAGCCTCATGTGATATAAAATCTTGCAATAAAGAAAATGAGACTAACAATAAAACATTAGAAGCAGACTACTCAAAACCTATGAAACTTTATAACCAGAACACTGACAAAACCAATAACTAGTCTGATTTAAAATTTAAAAAAATACTAGCACAGTTAAATCTCTATTGGTATCTGCACTAACCATTGTCAATCAATCTTCTGCAACTTTAAACCATAAGGTTCATGCTTCATCTTTTGATATGAAGGTGCCTGAGGGCATTCAATTCTAATAAAGATCATTTCCAAAAAAAATTAAAGATCAAATACAACCATTCTCATGGCTCCATCATTTTAATGACTTGGCACCTACTTCCTTCTCCACCCAGCTCTACAAAGCAGAAAACACAGGGGTCCTTGAAGGCAATAAACCAATCACTGTATGCACAAGAAGGCATTTTTGAGGAATGTCAGCTTTGTTACTGTTTTCTCATATACCAGTAAGGTCTTCTCTTTAATCACAAGAAAGCTTGCATGATCACTATAAAACATTAATGTGATGGGGGAAATCCCATATGAACCATTAAGATGTTCCATCATATTAATATCATCCCTCTATTTACCAACTGCATATAGCTTAATTTTCGTTTAAAAAAAAAAACTCACCTTGTTCTAGATCAGACTATATATTCAATGTTGAGATTTACGGCACTCTTCCCCTACTCAGCTCCAGAAATGCTTGAAGTCCAAGTAGGAGGTTGGAAGATTTCTCTCTGATAATACTGACTAGACCAAGGCGGGTAAAAAAATTCTCTTGGCAGAGAAGGAAAAATCACAGGGCAAGAGTATATGCCAAACAAATGGGTAACAAGGTAAACAGCACCTGAGGCGGCCCTGGAAGCCAAAGACACTAATGCCCATCAGGGAGAAGATCCCAACAACAAAACCTAGCAACCATGACAGAGTAAGACGTAGTGGGGGATAAGATAAGGTAACTACTAAAAGCAAGCTCTTGGTTTGTGTGATTTCATCAACAAGAAGAGAACACAGTGCACAGTAACAGTTTTCCTTCCCCGGCCTGAAAACACAGGGAACTGAGTGGTTGCAAGGATCATATCCTTCTCTAACACAAAACGCAAATGGCACACATTCTGGGAAACGCATATGTGAGGTGAGAAACACATACCCCACCTGAGGCCCACCTGGCAACCTAACTGCTCACCAACATAAACTTACTATTTCATTGTATCTACCCCATAACCAGAAAGGGAAGGGAAGTACATCTTATCAGAGCCAGACAAAATAGACCTCTCCAGACAGACAGCAAACATCATACTCAATAGTGAAAGACTGAAAGCTTCTCCTCTATGATCAGGATCAAGACAAAGTAGCTGCTTTCACAACTTCTATTCAACACAGTATTGGAAGTTCTAGTCAGACCAATTAGGCAAGAAGAAGAAATTGCAAAGGAAGTACTAAAATTACCTCTATTCATGGGTGGCATGATTTTATATGTAGGAAATGCTATAGTCCACACAAACACACACACACAACTGTTAGAATAAATGATTTCAGTAAAGTGACAGGACACAAAGTCAACACACAAAAATCCACCGCATTTCTATATACTAACAATGAACAATCTGAAAAGGAAATTAAGAACACAAATATCAGAAAGAATAAAAAACTTAGGAAAAAACTAAACCAGGGAGGCGAAAGACTTGAAAACTGACAACTACAAAAAGTTGCTGAAAGATATCAGGTACAAATAAACAGGAACAAATCTCATATTCATGGAACATTTAACATCGTTAAATGTCAATAATGTCCGAACTGATCTATAGAGTCAATACAATCCCTACCAAAATCCCAACGTTTTTGCAGAAATGGGAAATTCTACCCTTAAACTTGTATGGAATTTCAAGGGACCCCAAATAACCAAAACAACCTTGAAAAACAAGAACAAAGTTGGAAGACTCAAATTTCATGATTTCAAAACTAAGTACACAAACAAAAACCACAATGAGATATCACTTCACACCCCTTAGGATGGCTACTGTTAAAAAAAATCATAAAATAACAAGTATAGATGAGGATATGTAGAAAGTGAAACCCTTGAGCACTGCTGGTGGGAATAATAATTGGTGCAATTACTATTGAAAAGAATACAGCAGTTCCTCAAAAAATTTTAAAACGAATTACCATATGATTCAGCAATCCCACTTTTGGGTATATATATGAAAAAAGAATTGAAAGCAGAACCTCAAAGAGATATCTGTACACCTATGTTCACAGCAGCATTATTCACAATCGGCAAGAGACATAAGTAACCCAAATGTACACAAGAGAGATGAATAAACAAAAAGTGGTGTATACATACAGAGGAATGTTATTTAGCCTTAAAAAGGAAGGAAATCCCATCACATGCTGCAAAATGAATGAACCTTGAGAACATCATGTTAAGTAAATAAGCCACAAAAAGTAAGTCACAAAAAGACAAAATACTGTATGATTCTACTTAAATGAGATATCTTGAGTAATCAAATCCATAGAAATAAAGTAGAATGGTGGTTGTCAGGGGGAGAGAGAAATGAGGAGTTGTTTAATGGGTACAGAGTTTTAGTTTTCAAGATGAAAAAGTTCTGAAGATCTGTTGCATAACAATGTGAATATTCTTTTTGTAAAATATTTATTTATTTTGGCTGCGCTGGGTCTTAGTTGCAGCACGCGGGATCTTCGTTGTGGCATGCATGCAGGATCTAGTTGCCCGACCAGGGATCAAACCCGCACCCCCTGCATTGGGAGCACAGAGTCCTACCCACTGGACCACCAGGGAGGTCCCAACAATGTGAATATTCTTAACACTACTGAATTGTACACTTAAAGATGGTTAAGATGAGATAAATGAGGTCCTACTGTACAGTAGAGGGAACTGTATTCAGTATCTTGTAATAACCTATACTGAAAAAGAATACGAAAAAGAATATATATGTATAACTGAATCACTCTGTGTACACCAGGAACTAACACAACACTGTAAATGAACTATACTTCAGTAATTTTAAAAGATGGTGAAGATGAGAAAATTTGTTGTTTTTTACAATTTTAAGAATGTTCAATTAATTTAAAAAAAGGGAGATAGAGTAGCCCACACTGCAGTTTAAAAGAAGCCACTGATCTTTACAAATCAAAGATCCATTAAAGTCCACAGTATAATATTTATAAACAAATAAAGGAAGAAGGGAGGAAGGCAAGTTCAAGAAATCTTTCCACCTATTTCCTATAGAAGAGGAACTGTAATTCCAACTCTAAAGGGCCAACCACCTGGACTGGGAAAAGAGCAAGGTGGAGGAATTGTCACATAGATCTAAAGAATACCAAATACAGCCCAAGAGAAGATATCAAAGTGGAATTGGAAACATTAAGGCTGGGTAATACCTGGGTGCCAGAGATGCCATCCACCAAAAGCAAGAAAAGGAAATTCAATAACTGAAAGAAATGTACCCAACTGACACAATGTGTGAGGTAGAAGGGTGGAAATAGGGTGAAAAGTAAATGGTTCTTGTCATTTAAATTTAAAAAGAAGAAAATGCTCATAAAAACTTCAAGATCAAAAATGAACAGTGTGATAGTATGATGGCAAGCATAACCCCAAAAGGAAACAAGAGAGGACAGGAGGCATAACCCAGGAGTCTACTGAGAAACCATTAGTAGTCATGACCCGGATCTTACCCCAAGTAAAGGGTAAGTATTCTCATATACAATCTCACAACTCATCAGATGAAAAAACTCATGACCGCTCACCAAGCCAAAGGTGCCGAACACAACCTCACATAACTTCTTATCAGCAAAGTCCCGAAAGAACAGGAATTACAAGAACCTGGGCCCTATCCAGAACCCTGGCCAGCACCAAGGTTAGCCACTGAGACCCACCTAGGTGGGTAAAATGGCTAAAATAAGTACAAACAGCTCCAGGAGACCAGTACTAGCCAGCACTCCTAGCCTGAGTTGTTCCTTGGGTATATAGAAATTACGAGACTAATGCTTGATTTTAAAACTTACTAATACACATTCACCAATCTTCTGACATAGGGCTTTTTCTTAGGGTTTCAGTCCACTGACTGGAGTTCTGCACCGTATATTTCAAAAGGAACAAAAGCAGTGCATTGGCTATCATTTCCATTCCAGCATTCTATTACAGTAATTTAAACACTTACTCAAGTTGCAGAGCAATCTAAATACAGAACACTTTCTAGACTTTTTAAAAACTTCCCAATCTGTTTGAACAATACCTAGTTCAAGAGAATTTTTTTTAAACAACTCAGCATCAATTCTTTGCAACTCTTTTTTTTTTTTTTTTTTTAACCTAATAAGCAGGACATGGAAACACAGTCTTGGAAAGGACTAAGGAAAGTTCCCTAAAAGAAATAACAACTAACTGAAAGACAGAAGTTAGTAAAAAGGGAAGCAAGAAGGACAGCAGGAAAGGAATAGGAAGGAGGGGGTAATGACAAAGAAGCCCACAGGGGATGGAATCCTAGTCAGAAGGATCATCATGTGCAAAAGAAGAAGAATTAAGAGAGAGAAACATAGTGTACTAAATAACTACTAAATAAGAGAATGGGAAAATAAAATAAAGCCGTTGAAGCAGCTAATATATCTAAGGCTTGATTCACTAAATAATGTGACAAGATGCTGTCAGAAAATTCTTTCAACATTGATAAATCATGAATACTTTAAGACCTGTTGTCTTGAAAGTAAAATGTTAAATGATCTACTACTTGACCTAGAGTTACAAACACATTTAAAAGACTATTCAAAGGGCCAATTAAGTGAATATAAGCCAATTAAAGAAAGGTACTACATGGTTATGAATTTAGATGAACTACTGCCAGACAAATTTCACCTTTTAATACCGTAAATATATTATTCTTTTGCATATATTAGAAATTTGTCATAGAAAGTTTTAGTAAAAGCTTCAAAGAAAGAAAAGACTACATAGAGTAACAATAATACAGATTCTGAGAGGCAGACTTCTGACTAAAAGAATAAAATCTTCAAAACGTTAAAATGGCCAATCTAGAATTTTACACCCAAGTAAACCTCAACCTAGAATTTGATACCCAGGGTAGACCTCAAGAGGAAGGGTGAAATAAAACTTTGGACGAATGGATATGCTTATCATTGATAAGCCATGAATAGAAAATCAAATTTTAAAAAGATTAAGAGGTTCCTCAAAAGAAAAAAAAAGAAAAAGGCAAAGAATCTAAGAGCAAGAAGCAAGAAAAATATGGTAAAGAAGGAAATAAATACATGGGTAAACCTAAATAAGCAAACTGACAAAAAATTAACAAAATAAAATACTTATTACAGCTATTTCTTAACTTATAATGGAATTACATCCCGATAAACTCATTGTAAGTTGAAAATACCATAAATTGTGAAAATGCATTTATTACACCTAACCTACCAAACATCACAGCTTAGCCCAGCCTACCTTAAATACACTCAGAACACTTCCGTCAGCCTACAGCTGGATAAAATCATCTAACACGAAGCCTGTTTTATAGTAAAGTGTTGAATATCTCATGCAATTTATTAAAAACTGTACTTAAAGGGAAAAACAGAATGGACCTATGGGTACAGAATGACTAAGTGTATCAGCTATTTACACTCATGACTGCAAAGCTGACTGAGAGCTACAGCTTACTACTGCTGTCCATCTTTAAGCCAAGAGTATCATACCCATATCGCTAGCCCAGGAAAAGACCAAAATTCAAAATTCAAAGTACAGTTTCCAGTGCATGTATATCACTTTCTCACAACCAGAAGATTGAAAAGTTGTAAGCCAAACCGTCATAAGTCAGGTGCTGTCTGTAGTCTGGGAGTCTTTAAAGCCAACTGAAACACTAGATAACGACATAGAGGATGGCAGAAACAAAGACTGGCATTCTTAAAGTGTTCTAAATTGATACGTTTAAGCATATAAAAAGTTCAATTACAGATAAAAACAACAAAAAAGCAAACTTCAAAGAAACTACAAGCCAGGAAAAGTCTTTACGAAAGAGTAATCTCTGAGTTCAAAAAACAGATTGGAAAAGAAAAACTGAAGAAAAAAGGGATTAAAAAAAGAAAAAATGATACACATGGGGTTCAAACATACCACTGAAACACTATATTTTTCTTACCACGTTTGCAAAAAGTTTAAATACCTAGTGTTGATAAACTCGAGAAAACAAGTGCTTTCATACATCAGTAAAAACAATTTGACAATATTTATCAAAATCAAAAATGCACTGGGCTTCCCTGGTGGCGCAGTGGTTAAGAATCCGCCTGCTAATGCAGGGTACATGGGTTCCAGCCCTGGTCTGGGAAGATCCCACATACTGCGGAGCAACTAAGCCCGTGTGCCACAACTACTGAGCCTGCGTTCTAGAGCCCACGAGCCACAATTACTGAGCCTGTATGCCACAACCACTGAAGCCCATGCACCTAGAGCCCATGCCCCACAACAAGAAAAGCCACCGCAATGAGAAGCCTGTGCACAGCAATGAAGAGTAGCCCCCGCTCGCCACAACTAGAGAAAGCCTGTGTGCAGCAACGAAGACCCAACATAGCCAAAAACAAACAAATAAATAAAAGAATGCACTGATACTCTGAGTATTATTTTAAGCATCATTTTCTACACATTTTTTCTCATCCAAAATAACACTCATTGATATTCAACTTAGCATTGTTCTTAATACCAGAAGACTGGAAATAACCTAAATGCCTATCAATAGAAGACAAGTTAAATTCATCCTGACAATGGAAAACTATGCATCAGATAAAAAAAGTGGAGGGAAATGCTCTTTATAAACTGATTTGAAATAATTCCCCAAAAGTTAGGTGAATAAAGGCAAAAACATTATTTTTAATTACATAATTTTATAATGATCCTCAAAAAAAGGACCAATTACCAATCAAATGTTAAAACTTTAAAGAACTCACTGTTTGAAAACTGGTAAATAAAAGGGGAAAATGAGACATTTATCCTGCCTTCCTGTACTAATGGTAATTCAAAGTAACTAAATGGGTAATAAAAGGAAGTTTCTCCTTATAGCAATAGACCAGCTGATGAAAAATGATAGGATTAGAATATCACCATTTTGCAACTACAAATGAAATAAAAGATCTAGGCAATGGTTGCTGGCATTACAAAAAAAGCAACAATGTGACATTTTTTGCCCTCTGATGGAAGAATACAACACATTCTATAAAAGTCTTGCCAAGAAATCTAATCGAAACCTGATCAAGCCTCTAAATCTAATAAATTACAGAAATAGAAGATACAGAAAAACATGTTCAATAATTCCACAAGGATACAATAAGCAACATCCAAAACAAAAAACCTTTATGGGCTAAATGATCCATGGAATCAGTAGTTTCTTCAACAGATAAATAGCAAGAACAAAAAAGGATAAGAATTATGTATTTAAAAAAAAAAAAACAACACATGTCAGTGACTATAAACAGCAGGGCAGCCAGAATCTATAGAATTAGTCCAGGCAGATAACCAACCACGCAAAACAAAACAAACAAAAACAAAAAGCAAAATAAACAAAACAAATTATTCAAGCAGCCTCAAACTAGAAACAAACCACCTGTCCAAAGAGTGGACTGATTAAAAAAAAATTACAGCTTTCTAATTCAACTATAAAAAGCAAGACTTCTAATACACTAATAAGCAACACAGATAACTTATAGTGATATACTAAATGAAAAAAATGTCACATACACATAGTACATAAAGTTTATTTCCATTTTAATAAAGTTACACAAAAAAACAAATCTAAGCTTTAGTCATATAAAGTACATCAGCAGAGGGTAATGTCATCAAAATAGCAAGTGTAAGTTTTCTACCATCTTCCTCCCAAAGAACACTGATGTTGACAATCACCATGGACAACAGTGCCTTTGTGGAAGTCTGGGAGTACGGCAGAGAATTTCCAATGCAAAAAATAAAATAAAATAAAATCCAAGACTGGACACGTTGAAGAGAGTGAGAGGAACAGTTTCACTTTACCTGTGACACCCTTCTCCCAAGGCAGCACAGCACAGTGCCAAGAAAGATCTTGTCTGAGGATGCCCCCAACCCCACGTAAGAACCCCCAACTCTCCATGTACCTCACTCACACACACTCCCACCCTGTGGCTGGCTCCTTGTTTGCACCCCTAAGGGCAGCAAAAGCAAGCCTTCACAGACAATTAACAGCATGTGCAAAATGCTGTCCAGACCCTGCAGAAATGGGAGAAAGTACACAATTTTGAGAATTCAGCACTGCTATAGGAAAAGCACATGAGAGACTGCCAGCACTCAACCTGGCTCTGTATGATCAGGAGACAGCAACAATCTTAGAATTACCCTCCAAAAGAAAACAAGAAATGAGGAACAGACGTATCTGTTAAAAAAGGTCTGAGATGGACTTCCCTGGTGGCACAGTGGTTAAGAATCTGCCTGTCAATGCAGGGGACACGGGTGCAGGCCCTGGTCTGGGAAGATCCCACATGCTGCAGAGCAACTAAGCCTGTGCGCCACAACTACTGAGCCTGCACTCTAGAGCCCATGAGCCACAACTAATGAGCCCACGTGCCATAACTACTGAAGCCTGCACGCCTAGAGCCCGTGCTCCGCAACAAGAGAAGCCACCACAACACAATGAATAGTCCCTGCTCGCTGTAATTAGAGAAAGCCCAAGCGCAGCAACGCGCTGTAATTAGAGAAAGCCCAAGCGCAGCAACGAAGACTCAACGCAATCAATCAATCAATCAATCAATCAATCAATAAAGGTCTGAGAAAGACTCAGAATTCATTCATTCGTTCATTTATTTATTTATGGCTGCGTTGGGTCTTCGTTGCTGTGCGCGGGCTTTCTTTAGTTGCATCGAGTGGGGGCTACTCTTCGTTGCAATGCACGGGCTTCTCATTGCAGCGACTTCTCTTGTTGTGGGACACGGGCTCTAGGCACACGGGCTTCAGTAGTTGTGGCACGTGGGCTCTAGAGCGCAGGCTTAATAGTTGTGGCGCACGGGCTTAGTTGCTCCACGGCATGTGGAATCTTCCCAGACCAGGGCTCGAACCTGTGTGTCCCCTGCACTGGCAGATGGATTCTTAACCACTGTGCCACCAGGGAAGCCCTAGGCTCAGAATTCTTAACAGGGCTGTCAAAAGATATGTCTCTCCCAAAGCCAGTCAGTAAAAACTGGAAATGACTGCTTCTCCACATGCAAAAACAGCAATTCAAGACATCATGGAACATGAAAAATCAAGGTGACATTAAACCACTAAGGGAACACAATAATTTTCAAGTAACCAATTCCAAGAAAATGGAGATCTGCAATTTGTCCAATAAATAATTCAAAGAAGTCGTTTTAAGGAAGACCAGTGAGCTACAAAAAAACACAACAATTCAATGAAATCAGAAAAATACACAAACAAAATGAGAAGTTAAAAAAAGGGAAATTATAAAACAGAACCAAGCAGAAATTCCAGAACTAAAAAATACAATGAATGAGGGGACTTCCCTGGTGGCACAGTGGATAAGAATCCGCCTGCCAATGCAGGGGACACAGGTTCAATCCCTGGTCTAGGAAGATCCCACATGCCGCAGAGCAACTAAGCCCGTGCACCACAACTACTGAGTCTGCACTCTAGAGCCCATGAGCCACAACTACAGAGCCCGTGTGCCACAACTAGTGAAGCCCGCGTGCCTAGAGCCTGTGCTCCGCAACGAGAAGCCACCACAATGAGAAGCCTGCACACCGCAACGAACAGTAGCTCCCGCTCGCCGCAACTAGAGAAAGCCTGTGCGCAGCAACGAAGACCCAATGCAGACAAAGATAAATAAATTATTTAATTTAAAAAAAAAAGGAATGTGGCTTAAAAAAATATAGTACAATGAATGAAATAAAAATGTGACAAGAAGCATCAACAGCAGACTTGATCAAGAAGAAGAAAGAGGGCTTCCCTGGCGGCGAAGTGGTTGAGAATCTGCCTGCCAATGCAGGGGACACGGGTTCAAGCCCTGGTCTGGGAAGATCCCACATGCCGCGGAGCAACTAGGCCCGTGAGCCACAACTACTGAGCCTGCGCGTCTGGAGCCTGTGCTCCGCAACAAGACAGGCCGCGATAGTGAGAGGCCCACGCACCACGATGAAGAGTGGCCCCCGCTTGCCGCAACTAGAGAAGCCCCTCGCACAGAAACGAAGACCCAACACAGCCATAAATAAATAAATAAATAATTTTTAAAAAAAGAGTAATCTTTAAAAAAAAAAAAAAGAAGAAGAAAAAAGAATCTGTGAAGTGGAAGACAAGTCAACTGAAATTATCCAATCAGAGAAGAACAAAGAAAAAAGAATGAGAAAGAGTGAAGGAAGCCCACAGAAACTGGGATACAATTAAGAGAAACAATATATGCATTACTGGAGTCCCAAAAGAAAAAAAGAGGGGAAAAGGAACGGCAGTTTATTTAAAGAAATAATAGCTCAGAACTTCCCAAATCTGTAAAGATATTCGGACATCCAAGTTCATAAAGCTCATAGTTTCCCAAAAATTTCAATTCAAAAAGATCTTCTCCAATACATATTACAATCAAACTACCTGAAAAAGAAAAAAAGACTTCCTCACACAGGCACCCCCATAAAGCTATCAGTAGATTTTTCAGCAGAAATCTCACAAGTCCAGTAAGAATGGGATGACATATTCAAAGTGCTGAAAGAAAAAAACTGCCAACCACGAATACCCAGAAAAGTTGTCCTTTGGAAATGAAGGCTTTTACTGTAATACAGTGGTATGTCAATCAGTTAACTCTAGCATAAAGGTTAAACGGCAAAACTACTAAAAATAACTATAGCTAAAATAATTTGTTAATGGGCACGCAATATAAAAAGATGTAAATTGTGACATCAAAAACAAAAAATTGGGAGCAAGACTAAAAGAGTAGAGTTTTTCTACGCAAAGTTGTTATAAGCTTAAAATGCACTACTGTATCTGTAAAATGTTTTACTTAAGTCTCATGGTAACCACAAAGCAAAAACCTACAGTAGATATTCAAAAGACGGAAAAAGAAATCAAAGCATACCACTAAGGAAACCATCAGTTCAGAAAGGAAGACAGTGAGAGGAAGAAAGGAAAAACGAAATGATAAAACAGCAAGAAAACAATAAAATGGCAGCAGTCAGTTTTTACCTATCAATAATCACTTTAAATGTAAATAAATTCTCCAGTCAAAGGCACTGTCCGGGGGAAAGTGGCGGGGGTGGGGGGGGGGGGGGGGTGTGATGAATTGGGAGATTGGGATTGACATATAGACATTAATATGTATAAAAAATAACTAATAAGAACATACTGTATAAAAAAATAAATAAAATAAAATTCAAAAAAAGAAAAAAAGGCACTGTCCGGCTACACAGATTAAAAAAAAAAAAAAAAAAAGGGACTTCCCTGGTGGCACAGTGGTTAAGAATCTGCCTGACAATGCAGGGGACACAGGTTTGATCCCTGGTCCAGGAAGATCCCACATGCCGCGGTGTAACTAAGCCCATGCACCACAACTACTGAGCCTGCGTTCTAGAGCCCACACGCCACAACTACTGAGCCCGCATGCCACAACTACTGAAGCCCATGTGCCCTAGAGCCTGTGCTGTGCAATGAGAAGCCACCACAATGAGAAGCATGCACACCGCAACAAAGAATAGCTCCTGCTCGCCACAACTAGAGAAATCCCGCATACAGGAATGAACACCCAATGGAGCAAAAAATAAAATAAATAAATTAAAAAAAACAAAAACAAAAACAAACAAGATCCAACTAGATGTGGCATGAAAGAGACTCACTACAACTTTAAGGACACACATAGATTCAAAGTGAAGAGATGGAAAAATATATTCCATGCAAATGGAAACAAAAAGAAAGAAGGAATAGCTGTATTTATACCACACAAAATACACTTTAAGCCTAAGGCTGTAACAGAAGACAAAGAAGGTCATTATATGATGATGAAGAGGTGAATTTATCAAGAGAATACAAAAACAGCAAATATATATGCACCCATCAGAGTATCTAAATATATTAAGCACACACTAACAGACCCGAAGACAGAAATAATCAATACAAAAATAGTAAGAAACTTCAATATCCCACTTTCAGCAATAGATAGATCAGACAGAAGATCAACAAGGAAACAATGAACTTGAACTATACTTTACAACAAATGAGCCTAATAGACATATACAGAACATTCCATCCAACAGCAGAACACACATTCTCCTCAAGCACATATGGAACATTCTCCAGGTCATATGTTAGGTCAAAAAAGAAGTCTTAGCAAATTTAAGAAAATAGAAATCATACCAATTATCTTTTCAAACCACAATGGTATAAAATAGAGATGAGAAACAGGAAGAAAGCTGGAAAATTCACAAATACGTGGATATTAAACAACATACAGGGACTTCCCTGGTGGTCCAGTGGCTAATACTCCACGCTTCCAATGCAGGGGGCCCAGGTTTGATCCTTGGTCAGGGAACTAGATCCCACATGCCACAACTAAGAGTTCGCATGCCGCAACTAAAGATCCCACATGACACAACTAAAAAGATACCACATGCCGCAAAAAAAAAAAAAAAAAAAAAAAAAAAGGAGCCCACATGCTGCAACTAAAGATCCCGTGTGCTGTGACCAAGATTTGGCACAGCCAAATAAATAAATATTTTTTAAAAATAAAATATACAAAAAAATAATAATAAAATAAAATAAAATAACATAAAATATACAACATATGTATGAACAACCAATGAGTCAAAGTAGTCAAAAGGGAAATCAAAAAATATCTTGAGACAAAAGTGGAAACGCAACATACCAAAACTTAGGGAATGCAGCAAACATAGTTCTAAGAGGGAAACTTACAGAGATAAGTGTTATGTTAAGGGGGGGAAAAACCCTCAAATAAACTACCTAACTTTACACCTCAAGAAACTAGAAAAAGAGCAAACTAAGCCCAGAAAAAGCCCAAAGTTAGCTGAAGGAAGAAAATAACAAACATCAGAGCAGAAATAAAGGAAATAGAAACTTGAAAAATAGGAAAAAAATCCATTAAACTAAAAGCTGGTTCTTCAAGAAGATTAAAAAAAAAAAAAAAGGACAAATCCTTAGCTAGACTAAGACGAGAAAGCACTCAAAATCAGAAATGAAAGAGGAGACAACTGAGGTATTACAACTGATGGATCTTAAGAGACTACTATAAACAATTATAAGCCAACAAATTAGACAACCTAGAAAAATGGATAAATATCTAGAAACATACAACCTATAAAGACTGAATCGTGAAGAAATAGAAAATGTGAACAGACCAATAATGACTAAGGGAACTGAATTAGTAAGCAAAACCTTCCAACAAAGAAAAGCCGAGGACCAGATGATTTCACAGATGAACTCTACCAAACATTTAAAGAATAATTAACACCAATCCTTTTCAAACCCTTCAAAAAAATGAAGAGGAAGGAACACTCCCAAACTCATTTTACAGTGAAAGCCAGCATTACCCTGATACCAAAGCCCAATGAGGATACAAGAAAAGAAAATTACGGGTCAATATTCCTGATGAACATACATGTAAAAATTCTTCAACAAAATACTAGCAAACCAAATTCAACAGCACATTAAAAGGATTATACACCATCATCAAGTGGGACTCATACCTGAGATGAGTATCATGTTTGTAGATGACATGATCTCATATATTAAAAAATCCTAAAGACTCCACCAAAAACAAACAAAAAACTAAATAAACAAATCCGGTAAAGTTGCAGAGTACAATATCAACATAATCAGTTACATTTCAATACACTAACAATGAACTATCTGAAAAAGAAAGAAAACAATCCATAGCAATAGCATCAAATATAATAAATACTTAGAAGTAAACTAAAGCAAGAAGGTGAAAACTATAAGAAAATGATGAAGGAAATTAAAGAAGACACAAATAAATGGAAAGAAATCCTATGTTCACAAAGCAGAAGAATTAATATTGTTAAAATGTCCATACTACCCAAAACCATTTAAAAGTTCAATGACATCCCTCAAACTTTCAATGGAATTTTTCAAGGAAAGAGAGAAAAAAAATCCTAAAATTCACATGAAACAACAAAAGACTCCGAACAGTCAGAGCAATACTAAGAAAGAACAAAGCTAGAGGCATCACACTTCCTGATTTCAAACTATATTACAAAATTATGATAATTTTTAAAAAAACTTAAAAAAATTATGATTAAACAGTACTGGAATAAAAAGAGACGCACAAACCAACGGAACAGAATGAAAAGGTCAGAAATAAACCCATGCATAAATGGTTGACTAATATTTGGCAAGTGAGACAAGAATATTCAATGGGGAAAGAACAGTCTTCAATACATGGTGTTGGGAAAACTGAATAGCTACACACAACAGAATGAAACCGGATCCTTATCTTACACCATACACAAAAATTAACTCAAAATGGATTAAAGATTCAAATATAAGACCTAAAACCAAAAACAGAGAGGAAAAGTTATTTTACAGTGGTCTTGGTAACAATTTTTTTGGCTATCACAACCAAAAGCACAAGCAACAACAACAAAATAAACAAGTAGGACTACATCAAACTAAGAAGTTTCTGTACAGCAAAAGAAACAATCAACCTACAGAATGGGAGAAAATACTTGCAAACCATTTATCTTACAAACAGTTAATATCTAGAATATATAAAGGCGACTTCCCTGGCGGTCCAGTGGTTAAGACTTCGCCTTCCAATGCAGGGGGTGCAGGTTCGATCCCTGGTCGGGGAGCTAAGATCCCACATGCCTCACAGCCAAAACACCAAAACATAAAAAACAGAAGCAATACTGTAACAGAATCAATGAAGACTTTAAAAATGGTCCACATCAAAAAATCTTTAAAAATAATAAAAAATAAAAGTATATATATAAGAAACTCATACAACTCAATAGCAAAAAAATCAAATAACCAATTAAAAAACGGCAAATGACCCGAATAGACAGTCTTCCAAAGACAACATACAAATAGCCAACAGGTACATAAAAGATGTTCAACATCACAAATCATCAGGGAAATGCAAATCAACTACAATGAGCTATCACCTCACATCTGTTAGAATGGCCATCATCAAAAAGACAAATGATAACAAGTGTTTTTGATGATTTGGAGAAAAGGGAACCCTGGTGTACTGTAAGTGGGAATGTAAATTGGTACAACCACAGTGTAAAACAGTATGGAGGTTCCTCAAAAAATGCAAAAATAGAACATGATCTAGCAATCCCACCTATGGGTACACATCCAAAGGAAATGGATTACTATCTCAAAGAGATATCTATAGCCCCATGATCAATGCAGCATTATTCACAACAAAAAGCCAAGAAATGGAAGCAACCTACGTGTCCACTGATGGATGAATGGACAAGGAAGCTGTGGTACATATATATAATGGAATAAATTCAGCCATCTGTGACAACATGGATGGACCTTTAAGGCATTATGCTGAGTGAAGTAAGTCGGAGAAAGACAAACATTATATAGTCTCACTTATACATGAAATCTTAAAAAGCTGAACTCACAGAAAAAGAGAGTAGAATGGTGGTTGCCAGGAGAGTGGGGGGTGGAAGAAATGGGACAATGTTGGTCAAAGGGTACAAACTTCTAGTTACAAGATGAATAAGTTTGGGAATTCCCTGGCAGTCCAGTGGTTAGGACTCCATGTTTTCACTGCTGAGGGTGCAGGTTCAATCCCTGGTCAGCGGGCTAAGATCCCGCAAGCTGTGCAGCGGGGGAGGAAAAAAAAAAGAATCAGCGACTACAATAGACTTCATCTGAACCTTGATTCAAATTTTAAAGGAAAAATTAAACAAAACTTTTTAAAATTTAGATTATGAGAGAAATCTGACCACTAGATGTTTTGTATTACATTACTCTTAATTTTTTAGTTGTAATGATGATATTGTGGTTATGTATTTTTAAAGTATTTGTCTTTTAGAGAACTACACTGAAATGTATACACGTAACATATAATACTTGGATTTGCTTGAAAATCATACAGTGGGTGGGGGAAAGGGAATGAGTAGGATACAAATGAAACAAAATTGTCTATGAGCTAGTAATTATTGATTGAGTGACAGATTCATAAATATCATTGCTATGAACCTTCCTACTTCTACACGACTAAGTTTTTCTATAACAAAGTTAAAAAAAAATCTATCAAGCATACCAAAAAACAAGACCATAAACCACATAATCAAAACAGAGGGGGGGGGGGAGGGAAGTAAGAAAAAAATAAGATTAATTAGTTATCAGACCTGAACTTTATAATAGCAATATGTTCAAGATAGTAGATATTAAGATGAAGAATTTCAGCAAAGTTCTGAAAACTATTAAAACAGAATCAGGGCTTCCCTGGTGGCGCAGTGGTTGAGAATCTGCCTGCCAATGCAGGGAACACAGGTTCGAGCCCTGGTCTGGGAAGATCCCACATGCCGCGGAGCAACTGGGCCCGTGAGCCACAATTACTGAGCCTGCGCGTCTGGAGCCTGTGCTCTGCAACAAGAGAGGCCGTGATAGTGAGAGGCCCGCGCACCGCGATGAAGAGTGGCCCCCGCTTGCCACAACTAGAGAAAGCCCTCGCACAGAAACGAAGACCCAACACAGCCATAAATAAATAAATAAAAATATTTAAAAAAAAAAACAAAAAAACAAAAAAACAGAATCAAAAGCTTTAGAATTAAAATATACAATAACTGGAATTAAGATCTCAATACATGGCTTTAATACTAGATTACATACAATTTAAGGAAGGTAGGTCAAAAATAAATATCTAGACTGAAGTACAGACGCACAAAAAAGACAAAAGGATGGAAAATACAGAAGAGCAAAAGAGTGAAGGAAGATGATGAAAAACATATAGCATTTATGTAACTGGAATTCCAAAAAGTGATGAAATCATGAGGCAGGACATATACTTGAAGAAATAATGGCTACAAAACTAACTTTTCAAAACTCAAACCAGATTCAAGAATGAATCGTTTGCAAATAAATACAAAAAGAGACGTAGACACATCACAGTAAAACTGCTGAAGACCTAAGACAATGAGAAAATCTTAAAATCAGACAGATGAAAAAACTTACCTTTAAAGAAGCAATAGTAAAACTGATGGCTGAATTCTCCGTATAAACTATTTAAGCCAAAAATTTTTTTAAATGGAATGACTTATTGAAAGAAGCAACAGCACCCACAAATCTGTAATTCAATACCCTATTTCAGTGTTTGCTTGTCTGAAAATATATTTTATCTTCATTTTAAATACAAGCAAATATGGGAAAGATCATCCACAGCAGAACCACACTAAAGGAAATTCTAAAAGAAAAATGATCCCAGATGAAAGCCCAGAGATGCAAAAGAGAATGAACAGCAACAGAAAGGATAAAAGTGGGTAACTCTAAATGAATACTGACTTGACAATAACGTCTTATTAAACTTTAAAAATATAATTAAAATACACTACAACAATAGTGTAAAAGACAGGAGCAGAATAAATGGAATTAACGTATTCTAAGGCCTTGCTACTCAAAGTGTGTACTAAAGACCAACAACATCAGCATCATGTAGAAGCTTTCTTAGAATGAAGACTCAGGCAAAATTCCAGACTGCTTGAATTAATCTGCCTTTTTAAGAAAATCTCCAGGTGATCATATGTACATTAAAGTTCCAGAGGCATCATTCTAAAGTACGGAAGGTAGAACAAATACTAAAATAAATTCCAGTATGAGAACTTCATAGTTAAGCAAGATTTAGGTAAAGAAGCAAGCAAAAAAATAAATATGAGTACAAGATGAAGGACTCAGTTTCACTTCTGTTGAATTTGAGGATGAAGGATACTTAAATAAAAATGTCTAGCACTAAGTTAAGGATATTGGTCTGACACTTGGAAAATCAGCCAGTGCTAGAAATATACTCTGAAAAATAATGAAGTCATGAGAGTAGACTGAATCCTTACTTCAATCTCTTCATAATATACACAGCAAAGGACTAAACCCTGAGTAATCTCCATACCAAAGGGATTCGAGTAACAAAACCCTGAATAAGGAAAGGGAAAATTTTAAGATTATGCAGCCCAGCAGTTCTCAACCTTTGTTTTCAGGGCTCCTTCACATGCTTAAAGACTGAAAACTTAAAAGAACTTATGTTTAGGTGATTTATATTTATTAATATTTATTGTGTTTTGAATTAAAATTTAGGAATATTTATTCATTAGTTTATAAACGATAAATTCATTACCTGTTTTCCATTTTAAAAAATCAGTGACTTGAGTGGCGCTGTTTTAAATTTTTGAAAATATCTTTAGAGTCTGGCTTAATAGAAAACAGCTGGATTCTCATTAACTGCTTCTGCATTCTATGTGCTGCCATATAGTTTTGGTAAAGCAAATAAAGAAAATCCATCCTTAAAAGATCTGAACATGGAAATAAGAGGACTATTTTAACAGCCCTGTCAGATAATTTTGGATATTCTTCTTTGATATTACACCAAAACTCAATGACTGTTAATTTCTTTTTTTTTTAATTAATTTATTTTTATTCTTATTTATTTTTGGCTGCATTAGGTCTTTCTTGCTGCGTGCAGGCTTTCTCTAGTTGTGGGGAGTGGGGGCTACTCTTCGTTGCGGTGAGCAGGCTTCTCATTGCGGTGGCTTCTCTTGTCGCAGAGCACAGGCTCTAGGCGCGCGGGCTTCAGTAGTTGTGGCACGCGGGCTCAGCAGTTGTGGCGCATGGGCTTAGTTATTCCACAGCATGTGGGATCTTCCTGGACCAGCGCTCAAACCCGTGTCTCCTGCATTGGCAGGCGGATTCTTAACCACTGTACCACCAGGGAAGCCCCAAGTGTTAATTTCTAAAAGACAAGTTGCAATGTGAAATCTAAAACCTTATCAGTACTGTTACATTAAAATCCACTGATCTATCTTGCTCTCTGAATAGACTTTTTGCCCATAAATGATTTTGTAACATCATGCACTGGTGATATGGAAAATACTGGCTAAGTTATGTAGATCTCTCCACTGTTGACATATTTCATTACACAATATCAAAAAATCGTATCATTAATAGTTCCATCAATCTCACAAAAAAATCCGTAAGTTTTGGGCAGCTGTCAAACTCACAGTGACAGGTACAAGTTTTCCAAATCTTAATTTTTTCTTGAAAGTTCAATTTTATCACTGGCAACTAACACCATCAGTCTTGTTTGAAGTGACATGCTTGCCTCATTCATTCCAGAAAATGCACACCATATACCCAAATCTGGATAACCTCTAAGTCAATCATTCTTTCAAATAAAAATGGTGTTTCATGAAAAAAGCAGCTAGTTCAGCTTACGACTCAATCACATGAGGGCACTTCCTTAAGACAACCATTTACTGCAGTACACAGAAAAAATGTTTTATATGCATTTCTCATTTCATCACAGGATATTAAAAGACATGCACATAAGCTTTTGAGATTTAATAATATTAATATCCATTGCTTCATCAAAGGCATCAAGTGAAATTTTTTTTTAAACAGCAAGTGCTTGGCAGCAAAGATTTCATTAACTACTTAGTGCACTGTGTTATTTCCTGCAATGTGTTTTATCCACCACGCCTTTGCAGTACCAGTGAAAATATCAACCAAAAGGCAAATATGACTTACCTCTCAGGCCCCTTGAAAGGCTCTCTGGGACCCCCAGGGTCCACACATCAAACTTTGAGAACCAATGATGGAACCAAATGAAGATACAGATTTAATAATAAAGGGTTATATGAAACAAAACATATCCCAATTGAAAAGAAGGAAGTAAAACTGTTTCTATTCACAGATGACATGATCTTGTATAAATCCTAAGAAAATCTTAAGGAATCACTAAAGAAAATTAATAAACAAGTTTAACAAGATTGCAAGATACAAAATCAATTGCATTTCTATACACTAGCAATAAGCAATGCAAAAATGAAACAGGGGACTTCCCTGGTGGCACAGTGGTTAAGAGTCTGCTGCCAATGCAAGGGACACAGGTTCGAGCCCTGGTCCAAGAGGATTCCACATGCCATGGAGCAACTAAGCCCGTGCGCCACAACTGCTGAGCCTGCGCTCTAGACCCTGTGAGCCACAACTACTGAGCCTGCATGCCACAACTATGGAAGCCTGCACTCAACAAGAGAAGCCACCGCAATGAGAAGCCCGCGCACCGCAACGAAGAGTAGCCCCCGCTCACCGCAACTAGAGAAAGCCTGCACGCAGCAATGAAGACCCAATGCAGCTAAAAATTAAAAAAAAAAATTTTTTTTAATGAAACGTACAAAACAATTCCATTTACAATAACATCAAAAAGAATAAAATTCGGAACTTCCCTGGTGGTCGAGTGGTAAAGAATCTGCCTTCCAATGCAGGGGACGTGGGTTGGATCCCTGGTCAGGGAACTACGATTCCACATGCTGCGGGGCATCTAAGCCCACGCACCACAACTACTGAGCTCACACGCCTCAACTAGAGAGCCCACGTGCTGCAACTAAGACCCAACACAGCCAAAAATAAATTAAATAAATAAATAATTTTTTTAAAAAGGAGACTTTAATGTGACATCTCATGACTTTAAAAAAATAAAATAAAATTCTTGGAAATATAATAAGAAGAAATGCAAAACTTATACTCTGAAAACTACAAAACACTGTCAAAAAAAGTTGAAGAAATCTAAGTAACAGAAAGACATTCCATGTTCATGGATCAAAAGACTTACTATTGTTAAAATAGTAATACTCTTCAGCTTTATCTATAGATTCACCACACTCTATCAGAATCCCAGCTGGCGTCTTTGTAAAAATTGAAAAGCTAATCCTAAAACTCATAAGGAAACTCAAAGGACCCAGAACAGCCAAACAATTTTGAAAAACAACAAAGTTAGAAGATTCACACTTTCCAATTTCAAATATTACTGCAAAGCTACAGTAATCAAGGCAGAAGGACAGACATATAAATCAATGGAACAGAAATGAGAGTCCAAAAACAAACCCATGCATCCACGGTCAACTGATTTTCAACAAAGCTGCCAAGATCACTCAATGGAAAGTGTCTTTCTACAAATGGTGCCAGAACAACTGGACAGCCTCATACAAAAGGATGAAGTTGG
The DNA here is from genome assembly GCF_028021215.1 of Eschrichtius robustus. Taxonomy (NCBI): domain Eukaryota; kingdom Metazoa; phylum Chordata; class Mammalia; order Artiodactyla; family Eschrichtiidae; genus Eschrichtius; species Eschrichtius robustus. The sequence continues at coordinate 52,594,188 of NC_090838.1, forward strand.
ACCCTTACCTCTTACCATGTACAAAAAATTGACTCAAAATGGATCAAAGACCTAAATATAGGAACCAAAACTATTAAACTTACAAGAAAACATAGGAGTAAGTATTCATGCCTTTGGATTTGGCAATGGATTCTGGCAATAGACATGAAACCAAAAGCACAAGCAACAAAAGAAATAAATAAACTGAACTTCAACATTAAAACCTTTTGTGCTTCAAAGAACAGTAGTGATAAAGAGAAAGACTACCCACAGTATGGGAGAAAAAATTTGCGAATTATATATCTGATAAGGGACCCATGTCTAGAATATATATTAATGAACTCTGACAACCCAATAATAAAAAATAAACAACCCTGTTAAAAAGTGAGCAAAGGATCTGAATGGACATTTTGCCAAAGGAGATATACAAATGACAAATAAGCATATAAAAAGATATTCATCATCATCATTCATCAGGGAAAGGCAAATCAAAACCACAATGAGAGGAACTTGCCTGGTGGTCTAGTGGCTAAGACTCCACGCTCCCAATGCAAGGGGCCTGGGTTCAATCCCTGGTCAGAGAACTACATCCCACATGCCGCAACTAAGAGTCTGCATGCCGCCAACAACAACAACAAAGATCCCGCATGCCACAACTAAAGATTCCTCATTAAAAAAAAAAAAAAAAACACACACACACACAATGAGATACCACTTTAAGCTCACTAGGATGGCTAGAATAAAACAGTCAAAGTAACAAGTGTTGATGAGGATGTTGAGAAACTGGAACCCTCATACACTACTGAAGGGAATATAAAACGTTGCAGCATTTTGGAAAACAGTTTGGCAGGTTTTCAAAAAGTAAAACTGAGTTACCGTTTGACCAAATAATTCCACTCCCAAGTACCTGTGAGAAGTAAAAACTAAGTCCATGGAAAACGTTTTACACAAATGTTCACAAAAGCATTATTCATAAGATTCAAAAGGTAGAAACAACCCAAATGTCCATCAACTGATGAATGGATTAACAAAATGTGGGGACTTCCCTCCTGGTCCACTGGTTAAGACTCCACGCTTCCACTGCAGGAGGCATGGGTTCGATCCCTGGTAGGGGAAGATCCTGCATGCCACACGGTGCGGCCAAAAAAGAAAAAAAAAAAGTACTATATTCATACAATGTCGTATTATTCAGTCACAGAAAGGAATGAAGAACTGATACATGCTCCAACATGGATGAATCTTGAAAATATGCTAAGTGAAAGAAGTCAGTCACAAGATATACTATAATTCCATTTATATGAAAGATTCAAAATAGGCAAATACATACGGAAAGTAGATTGTTGCTTAGGGCTGGGAGGACGGGGGATTTACAGTGATAGTTAAACGGTGTGGGGTTTCTTTCTGAGGTGATGAAAGTGCTCTAAAATTGACTGTGGTGATGATTGCATAATTCTATGAATACAGTGAAAGCCACCGAGTTGTACAGTTTTAATGGGTGACATGTAAGGTATGTATCCCAATAAAACTGTTATCAAAAATAAAACAAAACAATTAATGATAAAGGTGTGTGAAAATTCCATTTACAAGAACAAGAAATAAAAATACCTAGGAATAATTATAAAGGAAACGTGCAGAATCTACATAAAGGAAAAACCCCACAAAGTTTCACGAAGATTATATAAATGGGAAAGCACATTATGCTTCCTGAAGTGGCAAAATCAATACCGTAAGATGTCAACTCATGCTCCTATTTATAAACATTATGCGATTACAATAAAAATTCCAACAGAATGTGAGGGGAGGAGGGCAACACAACAACAAAAAAATTCTGAAGTTTTATCTCAAGGAATAAATAACTTTTCACTAGCAATGTGGTTTAATATTTTCAAGTACTAGAATATATCATGAAGCAACTAAATTAAAACCAAACAATTAATTAAACAATAAAAAGCTTAAAAATAGACCTCCAGGAATATACTTAAAACTTCTGTATAACACAGAGGTGGCATATCAAAACAGTGAAAAACTAGATGGACGCTAAGATCAATGAGTAATAGTTTGGAAAAACTAATATTAGATCCACTTCATAACTTACACCAAAATAAATTCCAGATGGATTAAAAATTAAACAATTCATAAAAACTAGAAAAAAGCTTAACTGAATATCTGATCTCAAAGTGGGAAAAGCTTTTCTAAATAACAGTAGACTACTCGTTATTAAAACTCAGGAACCAGAACTTCCCTGGTGGCACAGTGGGTAAGAATCCGCCTGCTAATGCTGGGAACACGGGTTCAAGCCCTGCTCTGGGAAGATCCCACATGCCGCGGAGAAACTAAGCCCGTGTCCCAGAACTACTGAGCCTGCGCTCTAGAGCCCACAAGCCACAACCACTGAGCCCGCGTACCACAAATACTGAAGCCCATGCGCCTAGAGCCTGTGCTCCGCAACAAGAGAAGCCACTCCAATGAGAAGCCCGCACACTGCAAGGAAGAGTAGCCCCCACTCGCCGTAACTAGAGAAAGCCCGCATGCAGCAACAAAAACCCAATGCAGCCAAAAATAAATAAATAAATAAATTTAAAATTAATAAATAAAACTCAGGAACCAAATATGTCAATACAAACAATGCAATAATCCTCAATATCTGAACTCTTGAAGGAACCAAGTAGTTTTGGATAGTGACTATATCTGTTTTTCCTCTACTATATGGATTTTTCAAAATATCTAATGCAAATAAACAGGCACTCTCAAATACTATTGTTGGGGTATAAATTAGTATAACCCTTCTAGTAGGCAATTTAGCAACAGAAGCCTTAAAAGTTTCTACCTATTGATGCTGGACATGACCCAGATTTCTATGCGCAAGGATATTTTAATTTTTTTTTTTCTTCACAGGAAAAACGCTAAATAGGTGTTATATTCAAAAGACTAAAAGTAGGCTGCCATTAAATTCTGTTCTCAGATATACATAAGTGAAAAAATACTAAAAAAAGCAAATAGTACATACAAAATCAATTTTTTATAAATACAGAAAGTTAGCTGGAATAATATACACCAAAGTTTTAACAAAACTCTTTTTACTGAAATAACCATTTCTCCAATTCCAATCATTAAAAAGAAAGTTACTCAAAGATCAACTTAAATTCTATCAATTCCATGAAGCCTTCTTCAGTCTTAGAAAACTAAACTCCTCCCACTGCACTTCAGCTATATATACTTTAATGGAATTTACCATTTGTCTTTTCATACCATTGTTTTTTGTATATTTCTTACGCTGGCACTGTGTTAAGTGCTGATATGCATTATCTTATTTAATCCTCCCAAAATCCTTGTATTTATTTAAGATGTTATTATCCTCATTTTCAAGTAAGTAAGAACGCACTAAGATATAAAGGAACATAACCAAAACCAGAGATCTAATAAATGACAGGAACAAGGCTTGAACTCAGGTCTGTCAGATCAAAGATCACTCAACTATTATCCTACTGCCTCATCTGTATTGTACTCTAACATTCCTTAAGGGTAGATATACATCTAAATGTATCTCTATCTACCACAGCATACAGCAAATGCTTTACATGTATAAAATATTCAATATATTTCTTATATATTGAAAAAAAGTATTCAAACATAAAGAGTTAAGGTAAGACACACAAAAAATAATCAAGTCAGTAAATAGAATGTTAAGAAATGGTTTTTGGAAAAAGATGCAGACCTACTAGAGAATGGACTTGAGGACATGGGGAGGGGGAAGGGTAAGCTGGGACAAAGTGAGTGGCATGGACATATATACACTACCAAACGTAAAATAGATAGCTAGTGGGAAGCAGCCGCATAGCAGAGGGAGATCAGCTCGGTGCTTTGTGACCACCTAGAGGGGTGGGATAGGGAGGGTGGGAGGGAGAGATATGCAAGAGGGAAGAGATATGGGGACATGTGTATATGTATAACTGATTCACTTTGTTATAAAGCAGAAACTAACACACCATTGTAAAGCAATTATACTCCAATAAAGATGTTAAGAAAAAAAAAAAAGAAATGGTTTTTGGGACTTCCGTGGTGGCGCAGTGGTTAAGAATCCGCCTGCCAATGCAGGGGACACGGGTTCGAGCCCTGGTCCAGGAAGATCTCACGTGCCGTGGAGCAGCTAGGCCCATATGCCACAACTACTGAGCATGCGCTCTAGAGCCCGCGAGCCACAACTACTGAGCCCGCATGCCACAACTACGGAAGCCCGCACACCTAAAAGCCCGCGCTCCGCAACAAGGAACCCACTGCAATGAGAAGCCTGTGCACCCCAACAAAGAGTAGCCCCTGCTCGCCACAACTAGAGAAAGCCCACGAGCAGCAACAAAGACCCAAAAGAGCCAAAAATAAATAAATAAATAAATAAAATGTAAACAAGCAAGCAAACAAACAAAAAGAAATGGTTTTCAATTTTCCAAACTGGACCCAGCAGAATGAATGACTCCTGCAAAGAACGGTGCAAAGAACGGTGAAGAGAAGAAGGCCATTCAACCATTCTGGTTAGCAACCAGAGAATATACCATCAACATTCACAAGTGCATCCAGAGTCAGCTTCAAGAAGTGTGCCCCTCAAGAACTGAAAGAGATCCAGAAATCTGCCATAAAGAAAACAGGATCTCCAGATGTGCACACTGACACCACGCTCAACAAAACAGTATGAGCCAAAGAATTAGGAATGTCCCATACTGTATCCATGTGTGGTTATCCAGAAAACACAATGAGGATGAAGATTCAATAAACAAACTCTAGGGACTTCCCTGGTAAGACGCCACGCTCTCAATGCAGGGGGCCCAGGTTCGATCCTTGGTCAGGGAACTAGATCCCACATGCATGCCGCAATCAAGAAGTCCGCGTGCCACAATTAAGCTCCCACATGCCGCAACTAAGACCCAGTGCAGCCTAAATAAATAAATATTTTTTAAAAATACACTTATAAAATAAATAAATAAACTCTATACGTTGGTTACCTAAGTACCTGTCACCACTTTCAAAAACTTAGTTGATGTGGATAAGAACTAATCGTTGACTGTCAAAAAAAAGTTACAAAACTGCCAAAAAAAAAAAAAAGGTTTTCAGTATAGCACAGTGTACTAGATATGTGTGTTTGCTGTCCAAAAACAATTTCACCTTCTTCATAATCACAACATGCCAAATTTCTTTTGGGGAAACACTTAACCGTCTTTTAGCTATGAGGTTTGGTGGGATCAGCTTCAGGAATAGGTCATCAGTTTAAGCCAACCAAAATCCATCCTCTTTGAACTCTACTTCAGGAATAAGGCCCATGATAAAAACATGGGCCAATGATCTATGAAGCACCATCTGCTAGCCAGGTTTTGGAAAAGGCAGCTTCCTTGTTCTTGTACAGTAGGTTTCAGAAGAGATTCTCTCTTTTTTGCTCTGTGTAGTATAAATATGTGATTTGCAAACAGTGTGGTATAAAGATGGTGTGCAGTAGCCATTTCTGCTACTCTGAGAAGGGCCAAACTAAGGTCAAAACCAAGGAAGCACAGCAGAGCAAGCCACAGAGAAATGAAGTCTTGATAATGTTATGAATCTGCAGATTAAGAGTAGACCACACTAGGAGAAAAGGAACCCTCCTACACTGTTGGTGGGAATGTAAATTGGTTCAGCCACTATGGAAAACAGTATGGAGGTTCCTCAAAAAAACTAAAAATAGGGGCTTCCCTGGTGGCACAGTGGTTAAGAATCCGCCCGCCAATGCAGGGGCCACGGGTGCGAGCCTTGGTCCAGGAAGATCCCACATGCCGCGAAGCAACTAAGCCCGTGCACCACAACTACTGAGCCTGCACTCTAGAGCCCACGAGCCACAACTACTGAGCCCACGTGCCACAACTACTGAAGCCCACATGCCTAGAGCCCATGCTCCACAACAAGAGAAGCCACCGCAATGAGAAGCCCACATACCACAATGAAGAGCAGCCCCCGCTCGCCACAACTAGAGAAAGCCCATGTGCAGCAACGAAGACCCAATGCAGCCAAAAATAAATAAATAAAGTAAATAAATTTATTTTAAAAAAAAAACTAAAACTAGAACTACCATATGATCCAGCAATCCCAATCCTGGGCATATATCCGGACAAAACTAATTCAAAAAGATACACGCACCCTTACGTTCACAGCAGCGCTAGTCGCAATAGCCAAGATATGGGACAATGTAAATGTCCATCAACAGATGAATAGATAAAGAAGATGTGGTATGCATATACAATGGAATACACCTCAGCCATAAAAAAGAATGAAATAATGCCATTTGCAGCAACATGGATGGACCCAGGGCTCATCATACTTAGCCAAACAAGTCAGAAAGAAAAAGACAAATACCATATATTATCGCTTATATGTGAAATCTAAAATATGAGACAAATAAACCTACCTACAGAACAGAAACAGACTCACAGTCATAGAGAACATACTTGTGGTTACCAAGGTCGGGGGGTGGGGGTGGGGGAGGGATGGACCGGGAGTTCGGGGTTAGTAGATGCAAACTATTATATATAGAATGGATAAACAGCAAGGTCCTACTGTATAGCACAAGGGACTATATTCAGTATCCTGTGACAAACCATAATGGGAAAAGAATATAAAAATGAATGTATATACATGTATAATTGAATCACTTCACTGCACAGCAGAAATTAACACAACACTGTAAATCAACTATACTTCAATTAAAAGACAAAATCAAACAAACAAAAAAAGAGTAGACCACACCAAAACACAGCACACACCTGCACTGCTCAGTTATAGCTTTTAAAAAACTCCTTTTTCTTTCTTTTCTTTGCCAAATGGGGTGTTCTTTCTGGTTCTTGCAACAGAGTCCTAACTTGGGTTCGAAAACTAATTCCCAACCTTAGATTTTTAATCCGTAAGGGTTAATCTCAAGGGACATTCAGGGAAAAAAACAAAACAAAACACAACTTAACAAAATGAGGGTTTTTTTTTTTTTTTAAATCAATGAAGCACCTTTTTATGAAGGGGGGTGCTGAGCAAGACATCACAAAAGGATTGACAGTACTTGAAATGTCCCCAAAATTTGAGAAAACAGGAAAAACTACCACATCCAGCCTACCCTCATCTTCCATTAACCACCTCCAGTGATCTTAAGATTTTTCAGATATTTTAACAGATTCATATTGATCCTAGTATGTGTAGGCACTGTGAAACTCAGTTAATGTAAGCTAGTCGCAATCACAGAACTTGTAACCCTGTATAATAAAAAGACATTCAAGGGAATTCCCTGGTGGTCCAGTGGTTAGGACTCTGCGTGTTCACTGCTGAGTTCGAGGGTTCAATCCCTGATCAGGGAGCTAAGATCCTGCAAGCCACGCGGTGCAGCAAAAAAAATTAAAGATAAAAAATAAAAAGACATTAAACAAGTATATAAAAATAAATACATAATTCTAAACTGGGTAAGTGGGGACTTCCCTGGTGGTGCAGTGGTTAAGACTCCACACTCCCAATGTAGGGGGCCCGGGTTTGATCCCTGGTCAGGGAACTAGATCCCACATGCATGCCACAACTGAGTTCGCATGCCACAACTAAGGAGCCAGCACAACCAAATAAATAAATTAAATTAATAAATAAAAAATAAAAATAGTTTAAACTGTTTTAAGTGCTATGAAGGATAAGAACTTGAACTACTTTAGAGTGGATGTTCAATAAAGACCTCTCTGAAAAATTAAAGGCATAGAAAGGTGATTAAGTTCCAGGGAAAAATAAAGGCTCAATGGCAGTAAAGAACATCACTGAAAAAAAACAAAGCAAGCAAGGGGATGAGGTCAGCATTGCCTATGTCATGCAGAGTCGCACAAATCGTGGTAAGCTATTCCACTCCCCTCATTCCCAGTAACTATTCCAACCAGTTAAAGGCCCAGTTCATCTTCCACTTTCCTTGAAACCTTGCCTAATCCACTTTAGCCAGAATTAATCTCTCTATAGTCCCTTTGTTTTTCATGAGTTTCCCAACTCCCAAAGTCAAGTTCCTCTTTAAAAAAACAAAAACAAAAACAAAACAGCATGGTTAGAGAAAAGTATACTGAGTAGGAATAAGAACTAAATTCTAGTCCTAGCTCTGCTACTTACTAGCTGTGTAACCTTGGCCAAATCATTCTATTTCTCATGATTTTCATGAGGTGCCATGAAGATATGTGAAACTGCACAGTATTCAAATAGCTTCAGAAGCTGATTGTCACTGTACTGTATATAATTCAACACAGTATTCCAACTGCATAAGCACTGCACTACTACCTATAATACTTGAAAAGAAAACAGTTTCATATTGTGCTGGCTTTTTCAGCACCAACATTGTTAATGGTTTTCAAGCTTAGTTATAAAGCAGCTACACCCTTTGCTCCCCACCAAAAAAATCTTACATGGAGCCCCAATTTACAAAACAGATCAAAATGAGCTTTTCATCTTGAAACAGATTCCAAAGTCACCCTCACTCCCCTGAAACAGGGACAATGCCACTCCAAGGAATAGTTTAAAAACTGAGGCTCATTACTATAAATCTTGAAGAAGAATTAAGAACAAGATTCTGTGGCTTGCCACCAGTGATGTCCCTCAAAGTTGACAAAAAAAAAAAACTCATTTTTTTCACAAGGATAGCTTCAGATTCTGTCAAGTGCCTTCATGTAATCAAAATGTCATATCTATAGTGATAGTTCCATGTTTTACCATATTTACTTCTATATCAAAATAAAATAAGATTGGTTTAACATAAGTTACTAGTGTCACATCAATTTTTTACTATCCTTTCACTCTTTAGTAATTGATTAATTATTTAATAGTGGCAAGTTTCTCTTATAGCTTCCAAAATAATACTTGCCAATTTCTGCTTTTCTAGAAATTTAATAAGCTAAAGGTTCATAATCACACACAACCATGGCTCTATCCCCTTCACTGAAAAGAATCTGCCATTCCTGAAGATTTTTAACTCTTATCACTACTAATAAGGCTCTCATTATTCCTTACCAATCTAGAGGTTAGAGTCTCTCTTAATGTATGATTTATCCTGAGGGTTTGTGGATTCCTCTTAGAAGGGAAAATGGAAACAAATTATTAGAGTAAAACAACATTCTGCTGATCACCACCCTCTATTATACCCACCCAAGCAGTGGGTCCACTATCCCCTTATTTATCTTACTTTGAACACAACTTCAAAAGCTCTATTGTCTTAAGCATTTTCATAAGTCTCAATTTATTCTGAGTTAGTGCTCTTACTACTGCTCTTATACTTCTACATTCATCATTGGTTACTGAGCCTTTCTCAATAATCAGAATAAAGTTCATGAGTCTGGCAGCAAAGTTACCCAGAATAAAAAGTCCCTTCCAAATTTGTCTTATGGTGGTTTAGAACCAATACATTGCTAAAACAGCTCCACAGACCTCAGAGTCAAAATAAACACTTTAAGATTATTAAGGCTTTACACTCATGCTCTAATGTTGGAAGGATAATTTTTAAAAGTTTTATCATATTGCCAGATTTCCTTCCAGATATGCTGTATGAACTACTCAGCAATGTGATTTCAGAGGCTATATTCAAGGTGATAATCAGACAATTACAAAGTCATATAACAACCCAAACGCCCATCATTAGAGGACTGGTTAAGTTACAGTATGACCAAGTAATGGAAGACGACACTAAAGCCATTAAAAACGATAATGTAAGTGCATATTAACATGGAAAGGTAGCTACATCTTATTAATAAAAATAATATAAGGACTTCCCTGGTGGCACAGTGGTTAAGGATCCGCCTGCCAATGCAGGGGACACAAGGTTCAAGCCCTGGTCCAGGAAGATCCCACGTGACATGGAGCAACTAATAAGCCCATGCACCCCAACTACTAAGCCTGCACTCCAGAGCGAGCCACAACTACTGAAGCCTGCACACCTAGAGCCTGTGCTCCACAACAAGAGAAGCTGCCGCAATGAGAAGCCCGCGCAATGCAACGAAGAGTGGCCCCTGCTCGCCACAACTGGAGAAAACCCGCGGGCAGCAGCGAAGACCCAACTCAGCCAAAAATAAATAAATAAATAAATAAATTTATTTTTAAAAAATAATAATTAGTAACATGTAATCAGTTTATTTACACGAAATAGTGTATCTGAGGAAAGAGAGAAAAGAATGACTTACTTAAGAGATGTTTACCAAAACATGAACGATTTCTTTGGTAAAGAGTTTCGGTTATCCTAATTTTCTTTATTATTTTCTGCACTATTTGATTTTTTTCTAAAAAAGCAGGTATCCTTTTTAGAATGAAAAACAACAAAGCTTTTATTCTCTTCAAAAAAACTAAACACACTGGTAGAGAGATGAGTAAGCAACAATAGAGGTTCTTAAGTTTTTTCCTGCCACCAAACACTACAGATGACACCTGCCCAACATGTTCCAAGAAAGTAAGCCAGATTATAATGAAACACTCACAGCTAAAGATTACACCTAATTTCCAATACAGGAGAGCTCATCATGGGGCAATACTGGAATCAAAACTCTTTTGGTTGCACATTAACTCAAATGGTATGTACAGGGGAGACAGCTAAATAGGAGCACTAGCTTCAGTATTAGAAAGCCACTAGGGGAACTTCCCTGGTGGCACAGTGGATATGACTCCGCACTCCCAATGTAGGGGGCCCGGGTGTGATCCCTGGTCAGGGAACTAGATCCCACATGCATGCCACAACTAAAGGAGCCCTGGAGCCGCAACTAAGGAGCCTGCCACAACTAAGACCTGGGGCAGCCAAATAAATAAAAAAGAAAGCCAAGAGGATATTAACTTCTGTCTCTTTATAGAGCTTCAATATCAACTATTTCCAAAAATTTGCCCCAATTCTCTGCTGCAAATAGTCTCCTCCACTTGCTCCGTGTTTCTGCTCCTTCACATCAGCTTGCCAAAGCACTCACTTTAGTTCAGCTACTCATAGTTACCTGGCTCTTTATTTTTATTTATTTATTTCCTTTTTATCATCATCTGTCTACATTCTTTTTCCCTTGTTCCTATAATCATCTGCTTTTCTCTGTGGGGAGTCTTTTTTTTTATTTTTTTTTTATTTTTGGCTGTGTTGGGTCTTCGTTGCTGTGCGAGGGCTTTCTCTAGTTGCACCCAGCGGGGGCTACTCTTCCTTGAGGTGCTCAGGCTTCTCATTGTGGTGGCTCCTCTTGTTGCGGAGCACGGGCTCTAGGCGCGCAGGCTTCAGTAGTTGTGGCACACGGGCTCTAGAGCGCAGGCTCAGTAGTTGTGGCGCACGGGCTTAGTTGCTCCACAGCATCTGGGATCTTCCCGGACCAGGGCTCGAACCCGTGTCCCCTGCATTGGCAGGCGGATTCTTAACCACTGCGCCACCAGGGAAGCCTTACCTGGCTCTTCAGTTCAAACATTCTGACAGGAAAAAATCTGATTGATGGACAACAGTCCCACCAATCCACCAGGTCAGGAGTCTATTTGGAATCCGATCAGCGATGGTTAGGGAGAAGAGCCTTTCAGGGGATGTAAACTAGATAAGGTCCCTAGAAGAGGTTATAGCCAGGGCAGAAAGAGAAACCTGTCTCTTCCACAGTTTAAAAAAAAAAAAAAAAAGTGCAAGAGGATGGGATTCCCTGGTGGCGCAGTGGTTAAGAATCCACCTGCCAATGCAGGGGACACGGGTTCGAACCCCGGTTCAGGAAGATCCCACATGCCATGGAGCAACTAAGCCCGCGTGCCAAAACTACTGAACCTGCGCTCTAGACCCCACGAGCCACAACTACTAAGCCCACATGCCACAACTACTGCAGCTCGCATGCCTAGAGCCCGTGCTCCGCAACAGAAGCCACCGCAATGAGAAGCCAGCCCACCGCAACGAAGAGTAGCCCCTGCTCACCGCAACTAGAGAAACTCCATGCACAGCAACGAAGACCCAACGCAGCCAAAAATAAATAAATAAAATAAATAAATAAATTTATTAAAAAAAGGTGCAAGAGAAGGCAAGGTGCATACTACATCAGTTCTCAATTAACTGAGTAATCTACGTTTGGACACTTTTTAATTTCTATGGAATTTAAGAGAAAAACATTAACAGTTGTTAATCACATTAAAAGGTTAAAAGTCTAATTATTTTCCTGGTATATAAAGTCTTAAATAAAAGTAATTTAGTGGGATTCCCTGGTGGCACAGTGCTTAAGAACCCACCTGCCAATGCAGGGGACACAGGTTCAAGCCCTGGTCCGGGGAGATCCCACATGCCGTGGAGCAACTAAGCCTGTGCACCACAACTACTGAGCCTGTGCTCTAGAGCCCACAAGCCACACTACTGAGCCCACGTGCCACAACTACAACCCGCAAGCCTAGAGCCCGTGCTCCACAACAAGAGAAGCCACCGCAACGAGAAGCCCGCGCACCACAATGAAGACCCAATACAGCCATAAATAAATAAATAAATAAAGTAATTTAGTGAAATTTCATCCCACAGACTCAAATCTCACCACCTATATAGAAAAATTTTTGCCTTTTTGCATTATCTATTAATTTAGAACATAACTGACTTCCCTGGTGGTGCAGTGGTTAAGAATCCACCTGCCAAGGCAGGGGACACGGGTTCGAGCCCTGATCCGGGAAGATCCCACATGCCACAGAGCAACAAAGCCCACGCGCCACGACTACTTAAGCCTGCGCTCTAGAGCCCGTGAGCCGCAACTAATGAGCCCACATGCCACATCTACTGAAGCCCGGGCGCCTAGAGCCTGTGCTCCGCACCAAGAGAAGCCACCGCAATGAGAAGCCAGCCCACCGCAACGAAGAGTAGCCCCCGCTCACCGCAACTAGAGAAAGCCCACGTGCAGCAACGAAGACCCAACACAGCCATAAATAAATAAATTCATAAAAAAAAAAATTAGAACACAGTTGGGTTAGGGTGGATACTTTTTATAAGTACATACCTACTGATTTATGAATTAGCAATATATGTAATATAATCTGCACCTTCAGCATAATTCACCCACAAACTCTCATATCTAAATCAGTACTGACAATAGGCCCAAGAACACTGAGCCTAGGCACTCATATTCTTCTACAAAAACTTTTCATTAACTAAAATATTCACTAGACACCTACTCTCTACGAGGCACTATATTAGTACTGGGAAAAGAAGAAACAAAATATGACCCCTGACTTTAAGGAATTCAGCATCCAGAAAGAGAGGCTGTTGTCTATTTAAAAAAAAGGGGGGGGGGGGAGGGATGGTCTGTAACTTAAGTACGTATTATTTTTTTTTAATTAATTAATTAATTTATGTTTGGCTGCCGTAGGTCTTCGTTGCTGTGCGCGGGCTTCTCATTGCGGTGGCTTCTCTTGTTGCAGAGCACAGGCTCTAGGTGCACAGGCTTCAGTAATTGTGGCTCATGGCCTCTAGAGCACAGGCTCAGTAGTTGTGGCACATGGGCTTAGTTGCTCCGCAGCACATGGGATATTCCCAGACCAGGGCTCGAACCCGTGTCCCCTGCAATAGCAGGTGGATTCTTAACCACTGCACCACCAGGAAAGCCCCACTATTAAACATATAAGAAACATTAACACGTTTCATGAATATAGTGCTAAACCTAGCTATCAATAGCTATCACTGACAATGCAAACAGTCTGCTATTAAAAATCTACTACAATGCCTGGTGTCAGTCTATTTATCTCTTGTAAAAATAAAATACAGTGTGTGTGTGTGAAAAAAAAACTAAAAAAAAAATCTACACACTGTAGTGCTTTATGGTTTATAAGTTACTTTATAAAGATATGAGTTGAAATTGTACTATGATCTTTGAAAAATAGTACTTCAAATAGTAACTGTTTTAAGAGTATATATTCTTAGCAAGATTAATTTACCAAATTAAAAATTTGGTACTTTGCATTGTAGTAAAATCAAATTTCCAATTTTAAGAATCAGTTCAAATTTCAGAATTAAATGTCTATCAGAAAATGTTATGTTACTAATGATTATTTCATGCCTATATACTTATATTTTTAAAAACCCCAGAAATGTGTAGTTTACTAAAGAGCTCATTGCTAACAACATTAAGATATATTAAGACATTCCCATTCAGCTACATTTACCACCACTTTTATTATTATTATTATTTTTTTCTTTTAGGAGAAGGAAGAATTTACTACTTGTAGCAAGTAAGGTGAACACCAGGGATCTTTCCCAAAGCAATGTCTCTACCACCACTTTTAAATTCTTTCTACAATTACCACAGAATTATGCGCAAATCTGTGAAAACACATAAAAATTCAGTAATTTTTTACTCTGCCATTCAGTGTACTCATAATGTCTTCCATTTGAATAGATCATCGTAAAGTTTATACAGCACAGCATAATGGTTAAAGAGCATGGGCTTCTAGAAGACGTGAGATTAAGTCCCGTGCAAATCCTGACTCCACCAAATAAAGTCACGTGACTCTAAGCAACTTATGTAAACTCTAAGCCTTGGTTCGCTTATCTAAAAAAGGTGATAAAGTACCTACCTCAAAGAATGGAAAAAGTTCCCAACCCAAATGGCTCAATAAAGTATACTTTAAAAATAAAAATGCAAATACTGATGGAGTATCCTGAGTTCTAGCTTAGATCTGACTACTAACTAAGCAGGTGACAGGTGATTTTTAGCAAACCACTTAGCCTTTCTGAGGTTCAATGTTTTCACATTTAAAATTGAGATACTAGGGAATTTCCGGGTGGTCCAGTAAACTGCGCTTTCACTGCGGTTGGCCCAGGTTCAATTCCTGGCGGGGGAACTAAGATCCCGCAAGCTGCACAGCAAGGCCAAAAAAAAAAAAAAAGAGATACTAATAATTGCTCCTGCCTATCACAAAGGATAGTTAGGAACGACAAATGAATTGCCCATTTAAAACATTTGGTAAAGTGTTAATTCACTAAACACACAGAGTAAAATCCACAACAGACAAATGGTTTAAAAGATAGATGTAGGGCTTCCCTGGTGGCGCAGTGGTTAAGAATCTGCCTGCCAATGCAGGGGACACGGGTTCGGGCCCTGGTCTGGGAAGATCCCACATGCCGCGAAGCAACTAAGCCCGTGAGCCACAACTACTGAGCCTGCGCGTCTGGAGCCTGTGCTCCGCAACGGGAGAGGCCGCGACAGTGAGAGGCCTGCGCACCGCGATGAAGAGTGGCCCACGCTTACCGCAACTGGAGAAAAAGCCCTCGCACAGAAACGAACACCCAACACAGCCAAAAATTAAAAAAAAAAAAGAAAAAAAAGAGATGGATGTACATTTAAAGCCATTTTCACTCTGCTCTCGAGAAATTTACCCCACCAAGGCAAACAGTGACCTCAATTTACCAGTTGAGCTAGCTACGCTGATGGCCCAAAGCATAATTTCAGGTCTCCAGCTTCTCAACATCCAGAAATGCTTTTAGATTTAGTAAACTAGCTCACAAAGGAAGCTATAAAAGTAGCAAATATACAAAGTCAACAGAACAAGCAAAGGAATATAAACTTAAAATTATTTCCTAAACTGAATGCAACCCCACAAACTGATAGGCGCAAAGTTCACTCAATACATTCCACATCTTAAAACATCTTCCTTATTAAAAACAAAGCATTGGGCTTCCCTGGTGGTGCAGTGGTTGAGAATCTGCCTGCTAATGCAGGGGACACGGGTTCGAGCCCTGGTCTGGGAAGATCCCACATGCCGCGGAGCAACTAGGCCCGTGAGCCACAACTACTGAGCCTGTGCGTCTGGAGCCTGTGCTCCGCAACAAGAGAGGCCGCGATAGTGAGAGGCCCGCGCACCGCGATGAAGAGCGGCCCCCACTTGCCGCACCTAGAGAAAGCCCTCGCACATAAACGAAGACCCAACACAGCCAAACAAACAAATAAATAAATAAATAAATAAATAAATAAAAACAAAGCATTGAAAAAAATATGAAAACTCAAATATGTTAGTACTGTTGAAACTGGTTATTCTAACACTAAAGCCAAATGCTATTTTCAAATGCAATTTCAAGTTTTAAGATACCCGTCAAGACTACTAAAAAAGGGTATAAGGAGGTCCTTACTACCGAGTCCTTAGCCTGGTTCCATGGACAAGCTTCAATGGGCCCTTCCTTAACCTACAGGCAAAACTGTACTGTGTCTGAATACCTGTATATGTTTCTATGCTGAGAGCTTCAGAGTCTCAGCAGGACTAGAGGTATAACTGGTAATATTAATATTCTCATCAAAAACTGATGACAAAGGAAGCTATTTACTATCTTCTGTCATCAATTTTTAGTTTAACTACATTACATTCTGCCAGATTTTAAAATAAACGTTTCATAGGAAGTCCTTAACCTTATCAAAACTCTGAGCATATCAGATATAAAGCTGTACTATCCACATCGTGTCTACCTTTTCATTTAAAACACAAAATTTTTAGATTATACACTTACTGGTGTGTCCAGGAAGACTTCTTTAGGTTTGATCAGTGTTTGTAAATTTGACAAGAAATAAGTTTTTGGTATTTTAATTCTATCCAACACACCACCTAAAGATACACTAATTTTATTTCTTCTCTTGGTTAAATTGTTATGGGGAGTTATATTGAAAGATGAATACTGAGCACATTATTTTGGGACTTTAAGTCTGAATTTCTAATCAAGAATGAATTGATGCTCATCTTTGCACAACCTTTGGGGGAAAAAAGGACAGACTTAATATAGAATTATTGTGAGATTACAAGAAAGATCTATAACCTACTTTAATTCAACAAGTTTTATCAAGTTCCAGCCATTATGCTCCAACCCAGTCATGGATTAAGTGTTACCATAATGAGGTATAGTAATACCCAATGCTCTCAGGGAACTTGAGCATCTTATGTTTGAGATACAGGAACTACACAAAGGGAAAATGAAAACAACTGTAAAAGAACTGGGGGCGGGGGCAGTGGAGAAGCAACTAGTCATAGCTTGGTATAACCTACAAATAAAATTACTGAAGTAATTTCTTTTTAAGGAAGCTTCATTGTCAGATTAGAGTTTAAAGGACAAATTTTTAAACTGAGCTTTATAGGAAATATTAAGAAACAAAGTATTTTTCGAGACCATTGGCTTATACACAAACAGAAAATCCTTCTTATCTGCTCATTAAAACAGGTTTCTTAAAGGGTCTGCATGGCCAGATTTTGTGAACCTGGTTCAATTAACCATATTTAATTAAAGGTAACAAAAGCTAAATTTCTAACTCCATAAATCGATTGCATTTTTGAGTGCTTTTAGACAAAATTCTAGGGGTTTCCCAAATAACCTTCAATAGAACCCTTCATTATGTCTCTTTTCAAAAGGTAATAAGGATTAACAAACTTTAGTTTCTTTAGATACTATGTTTAAAATTAATTGTCACAGTTCGGTTTAAAATAATTTTTAAACACCAACAAAACTATTAAAAGCAGTTTTCTCCTTATATAAGATAGCAAAGCTATTCATTTTCCAGTTTCAGAAAAACCAAGCCATAATCACACAACTGACATCCGAGACATTTAAAATAGAGTTCACTGAAACAAACACTAAGGAATTAAGTTTATCATCATTTCATAAACCACCTACACCAAAAATAAAAGTACCTCAAAATAAATACAAATAACCTTAAAATTCTAGGAAAATTTGGAATGACACAAATACTGTATAGTTTGAATTTGTGCAAAAGCCTGCTTCCACCTGTCAGGAAGTAAATACAGAGTTGAAAGTAAACTAGAACCCTTCCACTTTTATTATTGCCTTTGGTCATTAAAGTAAAATTCAAACACAAACAAGACTATACGCTTTATAATCAATTGTTTTTAAGAATCGTATTAGAAAACAGACAATTTGGAAGTCTTTCGAAATACCACACACAAAACACAAATCCAAAACCCACAAAAGGTGTTCGTAAGTGAGCATTTTCTCAACAATCAACTTTTTGTAAATTAATCTTTTATCTAATTCACCTCCTCCAACTAGGCCTTTGGGCCCAGAAATAGTTAATTTGCAATACGTCTTGTTTCTTTAAGCTAAAATACCGTCTTACAAGGGTCTGGAGTAAAATAAATGAAAGGAATCTAACTAGAAAAGAGCAGTGCACGCTCTGTAATAAAAGCATACGGAATAAGGCCTTTCATTCCAGGAGACAGGCCATGACTATCCCGGGATGGTACCTGTAGTACAGTGCTCTCCTTAAGAGAACAGAATTTACCATTAAAACGACGAATGGTACACTAAGAAGAAACATCATTAACTAATTTTTTTTAAATAGGTGTAAAGGTTCCAGTCATCACTATCACAGCTCATTTTCAGCTTTTTAAGGTCAGAGAGAAAGGTTTAATACAAACCACACATCCCCAAGAGAGGGGAAAACCACCAACCACCTCGCAGGGAGTTTAATGAAAATTAGCAGGTAAGAGGCCTAGGCAGCACGCTGAAAATCAAAGAGGGCGCCCGGACGGTCGAAGGGTTCGGGCTACAGAGGAGAGCCTCGTCCTCGGACCCCACCTCCCCTCACCTTCCCGGCAGGGCGAAGGAGGCGAAGGCTCATTAGTGCCTACGTTAATTGACACCTGTAATGAGGAAACTTTCCGAGAGCGGGGACCGCTCAGGCCCGGCCTGGCCGGAGCTCCGCGACGGCCCCCTCTCGGGCGCCCAGGTAACCGGGCCGGACTGGGCCCGAGGCGCCGCGGCGGCCGCGCCACCGCGCACCTTCCCGGGGCGCTAGGCCCGCACGCCGCCCGGCTCGGCCGTCGCCTCCCGCAGGCCACGGCAGCTCGGGGAGGCCGCAAAGCGGCGCGGGGACCCCAAACTGTGCACCCCGACAGGCCGCCGCCGCGACTACTTACTTTCATTTAACACCTCCACCAGGTCTGCGCAGTTCTCGCACATCGTTCGGCCGCCGCCCCCCCCCTCCCCCGCTTCGGATCACACTGACTGATCCCGACCGGCGGGGGGGAGGGGAGAGAGGCGGAGGAGTGGGCCGGCCGGCCGGCGGGGCGGGGAGGCGACGAGGGCGGGCGGCGGCGGGGACGGGGCGGGGAGCAGGAGAATGGGGGAGGGGGCCGGCGGTCCCCGGAGCGGGCGGGGGAGAGGAGGGGGGCGAGGGGAGGTGCGCAGGCCGGAGGGGCGCTGAGGCGCCGGCGGCGGGGAAGGGGGGGAAGGACGGGGGGAGGGGAGAGGGAGGGAGGGGGCGGGTGGGGAGAGAAGCAGCAGAGTCACTTCACCGACCAGACGCCGCGGCCACCGCCGACGCCGCCGCCATTTTAATAGAGCGTTCGGGCTGCGTTCGGCTCTTTCCGTCCGGGCGAAGGAGCCGACGAGAAGCGCCTCGCGCTCTCATTCCTCCGCCTCCCTCCCTCTCTTCGCCTCCCGCCCTCCCACCTCCCCCTCCGCACACACGCCGCACGCCCCACACCCCTCCGCGGCCAGCTCGCCGCCCTCCCTTTCCTCTTCCGTCGAGCCTCCCCGCCCTCGGTCCACCCCCTCCGCGCGCTCGCCCTCCCCGCCCAGCCCGGATCTCTGTCAGCGGCCGGAAGGGAAGCGCGAAGCCAGCGCGGCCGTGGGGGGGAGACCGGGTGACTCGAAAAAGATGGCGGAGCAAGGAGCTGGTCGCGGTTGCGCGGCGTCGCCCACCGCGGCTAGTCCGCGAGCCCCGAGGCCCAGCGAGCGCCGGGTTGCGAGCGCCGCCCTTTCCCCCGCCCCTGCGCTTCGCCATTTTAACTCCGGGTCGCCGAGGGGGACTTGGTACTAATTTGTCCCGTCCCCCTCCCCCGCGCTCAGGCCTTCGGGGTGCGGGAGGCTAGAGTTCAGGGGAGCTGGCCGGTGCGACGCCGCAGCCCAGGTGGGGGCTCGCGGCCCTCTCCCCGCGGGCTTTTGTGAGAATGGAACAGCCTGGGGCCGGCTTAACCTGCAGGCGTGTTTTCCGCCAGTCTCTAGTGTGTATGGCTCATCCGTCCTCAAGCAGTAAGACACCTTGATGTGACTAGAAATGGCGGAGTGAAAAGTGTTCGCACCGCGTCTCCTCCTTTTTACGCAAGAGGACCCCCTTCGAAGTGCCCTAAGAGTCTTCACCTGAAATAGCGTAGTATGCTTCCCCGCGAAGAGCAAATAATACGGGAATTTAGACGGGGAGCGGAGAATGAAGAACAGGTGGAGCAAAGGGGACACTCAGCTGAAGTTTGATGTTGTGCTAACAACTAGCTAGCTTGGGGAGAATTTTCCTCAAGTGCATTGATCCCTTCCTCACTGATTTCTATATCCACTACGTCTATGTAGAGATACGACTGAAAAGTCCAAAAGTAGTGTACATGGTATCTTTAAGATCTGTAGCCGAGCAGCTATGGAGACCTTGTAGGAATTCTTCTACAGGTTTTGTCGAGGTTAGGTCACCCCATCCCTCCACTCCAGGACCACCTTCCGGGTATTCTTTGCCTTTCTGCTGCTTGAAGTTGATGCTAAAGTGTCTGCTAAACCTGTTTTAAGTTGTTCCCTGCAAGCAGGTGATTCTTAGGAGCTGTAGCTGTTGTGCCATCATCTTCTCTTTTCCCCATCTCTCCCACAGAACTTGGGTTTCTGCAGACTTTGGATCCTGTAGCAGCCATTGTCCATCTAGCGGCATTCCCACCCACCCCTCTTCTTTTCCCGCAGGGAAACTTGCCAAACCCGAGTTTGTTTTTCAGGTGGACCTGAGACTGGGGAAGCTTGGTCTCCGAAAGGAAAGCCCCAAGGACTATTTGTGTTTGGTTTAAAACATCATGTTATGAACTCTGCTCAATACTCTGTAATAACCTATACGGGAAAAGAATTTTAAAAAGAATAGATACATGTATGTGTATAATTGAATCACTCTGCTGTACACCTGAAACTAACAGAACATTGTTAATCAATTATACTCCAGTATAAAATAAAAATTTTTTAAATATATGTTATGGTTTCTCTAGGGTTGGCCATATTGTTTGAGTTCTTGCCAATGAAATGTAAGCAGAAATCTGAGTGGGTCTTTGGGAAAGATTTCCCATTCCTAATAAAAAAGGACAAATTCAGCAGTCATGCCCCTTAATCCTTTCTTCTTTCTGCCCAAAACAGGTCTTGATGCTCAAAGTAATACAGCATCCAGTTTGTGATTTTTTTTTTTTTTTAAACGATGAAACCACAGCAGGGTAAAAGCCAACCATAAAGCTGATAATAATGTGTAGGACCCTGATGCATCCTTGAGCAGCTCTCTACCCCTAGACTGTTTATGCAAGAAAAATAAATCCCTTTTTCCTTAAGCCACTCTTAGATTTCCATTGCTTGTAGCCAAACACATTTCTAACTGATACATTCTTTTAATAAGTATTTGTAAGTATATGTCAACTATGTTTTTAAGACCAGAAAGAACCCATAACAGTTCTTGAAAATGAGGACTACTACCATAAATGTGGAGTACTAGGAAGTACAGAAGAAACACTGATCTTTAAAGAAATATTTTCTTAACAAGCGCTTGCCTCCTAATTTTTTTTACTTTAAAAAATTACATGAAATGGTGCTTAGTTTAAAATGCTTTGAGAATCTAGAGAATTATTGTCATAAATGATCACGGCTCTTCAGTCATCACTTTAGGGCTCAACAAACTTTTTCTGTGATGAGCCAGATAGTAAATATTTTAGGTGTTGCAGTCCAAGTCTCTCATTACAACTACTCAACTCTGTTAGCACAAAAGCAGCCATAGATGATACATAATGGAATAAGTATGGATGTGTTCCAATAAATTTTTAAATTTATAGACATTGAAATAAGATACTCATATTTTCATGTGTTACAAAATCTTTTTTTTTTTTTTTTTGGCTGCGTTGTGTCTTCGTTGCTGTGCGCAGGCTTTCTCTAGTTGCAGCAAATGGGGCCTACTCTTCGTTGGGGAGTGTGGGCTTCTCATTGCAGTGGCTTCTCTTTGTTGTGGAGCATAGGCTCTAGGTGCAAGGGCTTAGTTGCTCCGCAGCATGTGGGATCTTCCCAGACCAGGACTCGAACCCGTATCCCCTGCAATACTCCCAAAATACTATTTTTCTTTTTATTTTTTCCAAACAATTTAAAAATGTAAAAACCATTCTTAGCCCACAGGCCATACAAAAAATGTGAAACTGGCCGGATTTGGCCTGCGGGCTCTAGTTTACCATCCCTTTATCCACTTCAGCTGCTTAAGAGGTAAAAGCATAGAAGCCAATAAAGGGACTTCCCTGGTGGTCCAGTGGTCAAGACTCCGTGCTTCCAATGCAGGGGGCCTGGGTTTGATCCCTGGTCAGGGAACTAGATCCTGCATGTCACAACTAAAGATCCTATGAGCGGCAACGTAGATCCCACATGCTGCAACTAAGACCTGGCACAGCCAAATAAATAAATATTTAAAATAAAAATAGATTCTTTAAAAAAAAAAAAAAAGCCAATAAAACAAGGTTGCCTGCCTCCTTACTGTAGAATCTTCACTCTTCTGTGCTGACGTGGTATATGTATCAACGGAGACCTCTGAGTGTAGTTACAAGGTGTGAATTCCAAAAGAATAAAGCTGAATCTCTGGTAAAAATATCCCCTAAATTCCTCGTGTAAATCTGGATTTTCAAGCCAGTAATCAGCAATGACCATATACCCTCTACAGCTAGGGAAAGGTGACAGTTTTCAATATTTTGTATTCATGTCACCATCTAGTGGTAGAATTATGCTTTCAGTAAAATTATACAATCTACTTTGAAATTTCTAATTCTGGAGTTTGTAGTACATTTGTGGTATATTCCTAGGTACTTGCGTGAAAACCAGCCTACATAAACAACTTTGGAAAATTAATATTGCCATGGAAATTATTTGCTATTCTTAGCATTCTGATTGCAGCTAATTGAACATAGGATTTTTGTCTCTGGAGTTTGGGGTTAAAGCCTGGTGTACTATTAGAAGCCAGAGTTACTGCAGAATTTACTCTTCTCCCTCACACCTAGGCTCGTCATTGTTTTGTGAAACTTAGGGCCATTATTAGAAGGCAGGTATGTTGTTTTATTCTCTCCATAACACCACATTCATGCTTTGTACATAAACTCAGCAAATTACTGTTTGGTTCTTAAATTGCTATAATAAATTGGATTGTATCACTTCCCTGCTTAAATCCCTTCAGCATTTTCTGTTACATTTAGAATACACTCTACTTGGGCCTTCCCCAACCTCTCCTGTTTTTAACATGACTGTTGTTACATCCCAGCCACACTTGTGTGCTTTCTAACAAAAGCTTTTCCTGCTCTGGGTCTTGGTGAATGTTGTTTCTTCCTAGCACATGCTCTCTAATTTTGAAATGGCTAACTTCCTACCCTCGAAGTTTCAACTTAAACATCATCTCAAAAAATAACTCCCAGGACTTCCCTGATGGTGCAGTGGTTGAGACTCTGAGCTCCCAATGCAGGGGGCCTGGGTTCAATCCCTGGTCAAAGAACTAGATCCCACATGCATGCTGCAACTAAGAGCATGCCACAACTAAGGAGCCCTCCTGCCACAACTAAGACCCAGTGCAACCAAATAAATAAATAATAAAAAATAAAATAAGTATTCAAAAAAAGATTTATAAAAAAAGAAGTGACTTGCCTTAAAAAAAAAACAACTCCCCTCCTAATATTTTATCGCAGCACTCTGTTTATTTCCACTATATGTCTTCCTATAATTATTTTATTTCTATGTTTATTTGTATGAGGGATGCAGTGGACTGCAAGTAAAAAAATTTTCAGTAAGAATGGCTTAAACAGGGACTTCCCTGGTGGCTCAGTGGTTAAGAATCCGCCTGCCAATGCAGGGGACACAGGTTCGATCCCTGGTCCGGGAAGATCCCACATACCGCAGAGCAACTAAGCCCATGCGCCACAACTACTGAGCCTGCACTCCAGAGCCCAAGAGCCACAACTACTGAAGCCCGCATGCCTAGAGCCTGTGCTCTGCAACAAGAGAATCCACAGCAATGAGAAGCATGTGCACCGCGATGAAGAGTAGCCCCAGCTCACCCCAACTAGAGGAAGCCCACGCACAGCAATGAAGACCCAACACAGCCAAAAATAAATAAATTAAATTAATTTAAAAAAAAAAAAGCCTTAAACAAATAGGGCTTAATTTTGTCTTGTAACAGACAGACAGTAAACAGTCCAGGGCTGGTACAATGGCTCAAGGATATGAACCCAAGCTATTTGATTCTTTCTAGCCTCCACATATTGGCTTGTCATCTAGTTGTAAGATAGCCACCATAGCACCAACTTTACATGACAGCACCAACTGTCTGTTTCAAAGACAGGAAGAAGGAAAGGTGGTGATGGCCTGTCTTGGGTTGGATTCCCCCCAAAGCAGGCCCTGAGACAAGGACACAAATGGAGATAGTTTATTTTGTTGTCGTCCCAAGAATCAACGGTAGGATAGTGGAAAAGTGAGATAGGAAATTGGGGGGGAGGTGCTAACCAGTAAAGGATTAATTAATCAGTAAACGACCTTTACTCCTGAGGGTAACTGGAGCCTGATCCCATTGGGAAACTACAAACCAGTATAAAACATGTTCCTTAAAATTCTCCTACCTGAGGGACAAGGAAGCTGGGTATTTATATCTTCTCCCTTTAGTCACTGATTGAGTGTTGCTATGGGGGAGGGGTGTAGGCAGCAAAGCAGGCTTCACTATGCTCAGGTAGCCAGAGAAAAGCCTCAGACATAGAAATGCAGGTGCTAGCAGTTGGAAGTTTGGCCACTGTGCAATGAAGTGATAAGAACTAGGGAATATGGGCAGAGCACTGACAGTATCTTATAAATCCCCACTTCCCTCTTCTGTCTGCCTTGAATACAGAGATGATATGTGGAGAAGCAGCAGCGATTTTGTTTTTGGGGGGGGTTTTTTGTTGTTTTTTTTTAATAAATTTATTTACTTATTTATTTTTGGCTGCGTTGGGTCTTCATTGTTGCACGTGGGCTTTCTCTAGTTGCGGTGAGCAGGGGCTACTCTTTGTTTCAGTGTGTGGCTTCTCATTGCGGTGGCTTCTCTTGCTGCAGAGCATGGGCTCTAGGCACGTGGGTTTCAGTAGTTGTGGCACATGGGCTCAGTAGTTGTGGCTCACAGGCTCAGTAGTTGTGGTGCATGGGCTTAGTTGCTCCGTGGCATGTAAGATCTTCCTGGACCAGGGCTCGAACCCGTGTCCCCTGCATTGGCAGGTGGATTCTTAACCACTGAGCCACCAGGGAATTCCCACTTATTTTGAAACAATAAGTCTATAGGCAAAAAGCAAAAGCCAAGGCATTGAAGATGACAGAGTAGAAAGAGAAAAGGTCTGGGTTCCTGGTGGCATTGTTGAGCAGCTGAATCAGTGCTAGCAACTGCCTACTTGTTGCTATATGTTTGGTTATCTAACAAAAAATAAAACCCTAAAGGCACGGGCTTCCCTGGTGGCACAGTGGTTGAGAATCTGCCTGCCAATGCAGGGGACACGGGTTTGAGCCCTGGTCTGGGAAGATCCCACGTGCCGTGGAGCAGCTGGGCCCGTGAGCCACAATTACTGAGCCTGTGCTCCGCAACAAGAGAGGCCGCGATAGTGAGAAGCCCGCGTACCGCGATGAGGAGTGGCCCCTGCTTGCCACAACTAGAGAAAGCCCTCACAGAGAAACGAAGACCCAACACAGCCATAAATAAATAAATAAATACTTTAAAAAATAATGACTCCCTTCTTTACAAAAAAAAAAAAAAAAAACCCTAAAGCCACTATTGGAGTTTTTGTAGCTCAATGCAGTCATTAAAAATTGTGTGGTTGGACTTCCCTGGTGGCTCAGTGGTTAAGAATCCACCTGCCAATGCAGGGGACACGGGTTCGAGCCCTGGTATGGGAAGATCCCACATGCCGCCGAGCAACTAAGCCCGAGTACCAGAACTACTGAAGCCCGTGCACCTAGAGCCCATGCTCTGCAACAAGAGAAGCCACCGCAATGAGAAGCCCACGCACCGCAACGAAGAGTAGCTCCCACTCGCCACACCTAGAGAAAGACCGCGCACAACAACAAAGACCCAACGCAGCCAAAAAACAGAAAAAAACAAAAAAAATGTGTGGTAGGCAGAATAATGTTCCCCACCCCCAAAGATGTCCATGTCCTATTCCCCAGAATGTGGTACCTTACATGGCAAAAGGGACCTTGCAGATAAGGATCTTAAGATGGGGAGATTATTTTAAATTACTCATGTGGGCTCAATTAATTACATGGGGCTTTAAAATTAGATAATCTTCCCCAGCTTTGTTAAGAGGGAGCTTCGACTACACAAGAATGTCGGAGAGATGCAACATTCTTGACTTTGAAGATGGAGGAAGGGGGTGATGAGCCAAGAAAGGTGGGGCCTCCAGAAGCTGAAAAGGACAAGGGAGCAGACTCTCTCCTTTAGTCTCCAGAAAGGAACACAGCCCTGCTGACACCTTGACTTAGCCCAATGAGACCCATGTGGGACCTCTGACTTACAGAACTATAAAATAATGTTTGTTTGTTACCAGAAATTTTGTGGTAATTTGTTACAGTAGAAATAGAAACTTAATATAAGCTGCATGCAGATCTAGGGAAAAGCACTTGCAAAACCTCTGAGACACAAAATTCCATGGCTACTTCTAGGAACAGAAATAAAGCCAGTATGACTAGAACATGGTTAGGGGAGAAGGCCTGTGCCAGGCAGCAGAGCTCCGCAAATCATGCTAAGATTTTGGCCTAGATCCCAAAAGCAATGGAAAGCTTTTAAGTGTGGAAGCAACACAATCAGATTGTATTTTAGAATACTCTGACTAATCTGTAAAGAATAGAATGGAGATAGGGACAACTGAGGGTTATTAGTATTAATCCAGAAAGATGATGATAGCTTGGACTAGGGTAATAGGAAAGAAATGGAGGAGAGAGTCCATTCTAAGATTATTTTAGAGGTAGAAAAAAAAACAAACACAAGACTTGGTTGATGGGTTTGGGGAGAGAAGATGGTATTAGAGCTGTCTCCAAATTTGTGATTTGCACAATTGGGTAAATGGTGGTGCTATACCATTCACCAAGATAGGGATCATTTAAAGGAGGACCAGAGGGAAATGTAGTCAATAGTGACAGGTACTATTTTAGAAGTGCTCAGCTTGAGGTACCTGAGAGGTAACCAAAAGGAGTTGTTAATTAGGCAGTTGTTTGAATCTAAAGCACAGAAGAAAGTTCTGGACTGGAAATGTTAATATGAAAACAATCCTTAGTATGTTAGCTCTTTGCCTTATGGGGAAAAGATAACTGCTAAATGTTTAGCATTACAAGTTCCAGGAATGAAGAAGGAGGAAAGAACCAATTCCCCCAACTGTCCTCTTATCAGGAAAGCAAAGACTTTCCAGAAATCCTAACTTTAAATTTGGTATCATTACCCCAAACTCTGTCGCATGGCCTCCTTTAAGCCTCAAAGAAAGCTTGGAAATCCAGTATTTCACTTTACAGCCTCTATGGTGGAAGAAGAAAAAGCTAGCTGGCAGTGAGTATTGAGTTTATTTACAGTATCTGCTGCAAGTGGTAAATGAAGCCATGAGATCGTACAGGGAGAGGGAATACAGTGAAGAGAAAAGGACCAAAGAGAGAGGCTTGAAGAACTCTTAACATCTAAAATTTGGGTAGAGGAAGAGAGGATGCCCCCAAAGAGTTTAAAGAATATGGTGGGAGAAGGAGGGGGGGTTTTGGTACCATTTAAGTCAAGGGAATAGAACTCAAAAAGGATGAAAATTACACTCGTTGAGTGCTGAGAAGTCAGCTAAAATAAGATCTATCCAATATTCATTAGATTTAGTGCATGGAGGTCATGGGAGGAGGAATTCTGGATACTGAAGCCTCATTACAGTAGACAGAAGACCCTTTTTGTTTTGGTTTTGGTTTTTTGGTTTTGTTTTTTGTTTTGTTTTGTTTCATTTGGCCACGCCACGGGGCATGCCGGATCTTAGTCCTCTCCTTGAGCAGGGATAGTACCCGTGCCCTCTGCAGTGCAAGCACGGAGTCCCAGCCACTGGACCTGCAGGGAAGTCCCCAACAGAAGACTGTTCATAATAGAAAACTTTTAAAATAGAAAACTATTTTGAGACTTTGGACTCTAAAGAGAAGGTGGGGTAACTAGATGAGGAAGAAGACTGATATATATAAATGCTAATAGAAACATGAAAATAATAGGTAACTTTCCTTGTATATGCTGTGTAACAGACACTGTTTTCAGCACTCCTTTAATTCTCACAACCACCTTGTGTGGAATGTTCTATTGTTCTATTTCCTAAGAGAAAATAATAAGGCACAGGGAGGTTAAGTAACTTGTCCCAGAGACAGAGGGTGATGATACTAGGACAGAAAAGTCAGAGTGGCTGCTATAAGTTTTCTAAGACGGTGAGAGGAGACGGAATCAATATTATTGCACGGAGGGAAAGATCGACATTTGATAATAGGAAAGAAGGAAAGGATGGGTACCCACGTGTGTCCGTTTGATGATCAGGAGTTAAGGGAGTTCCCATGAGATGACTTTTGGGTTTTTCCTGAAATAAAAGGCAAAATCATTTATTTCTGGAATTTTACACTTAATATTTCTGGACCAGAGTTGAATTCAGGTAACTGAAACTGCAGATAGCGAAACTGTGGATAAGGGGAGACTACTGTGTATGTTTGCATGTATCAAATTTTGGTATTGGACTTTGCAGACTATTAAGAATATATGTAAAAATCAGAGTTTTCATGGTCAAACTCTTCCTGTGTATTGAGTGAAACAGAAGTATATATTGCTAAATTCTGATTGACCCAGTAACTAGCAGATAATTTCGTTTTTTGTTAATGGGAGTAGGAAATAAAGCATTTAATAAGATGAAATAAGACAAGAATTGACTATAATTTGAACAAAGATGTTACATGATTTGACAAATAAGTTGTAATTGCCTTCTTGACTTATTTATACTTTACCTGAAAGAAATTCTATAAAATATTTTACTCTTGATTTTATTTATTGTATCCAATAATCCCCCCCAAATTAAAAAGAAACACCATCACCAGTAAATATACTGCTTCTGCTATTCAAATGTGATTTTCCTTCCAGCAAATGGTATGTCTTAGAAATAAGTAATTGAATAGCTGAAAAAAAATTATTTACCTTTAAATGTGGGATGAGAAGCCATTTTTGTGTTTGAGGCTTTCTTTGCTTACAAGGTCGCTGTCTCAAGAGCTATTCATTCTTTGACAGTTGTTGGGAATGAAAGACACAAATCACTCTGACCAGCCCAGTCGACATACAGGCAGGCATACCTCAGTTCTATTGTGCCTCACAGAAACTGCCTTTTTTACGAATTGAAGGTCTGTGGCAACCCTGCATCAAGCAAGTCTAACGGCACCATTTTCCCAATGCCAATTGCTCACTTCATGTCTCTCTCACACTTTGGTAATTCTAGCAATATTCCAGACTTTTTCACTAGTATTATTACATTTGTTATGCTGATCTGTGATCAATAATCTTTGATGTTACTATTTTAATTGTTTTGGGGTGACACAAACTGCACCCATATAAGGTGGCAGACTTGATTGTTGAAATGACAAAGGATTTAGAGTATTGAGAATACTAGAATATTATGTAAACTTAGTTGATAAAACAGCAGCCAGGTTTGAGAGGACTGACTCCAGTTTTGAAAGAAGTTCTACTGTGGGGAAAATGCTGTCATACAGCATTGCATGCTACAGAGAAATCAGTCATGAAATGAAAAGTCCATCCACTTGGCAAACTTCACTCGTGTCTTATATTAAGAAATTGCCACAGGCACCCCAACCTGGAGCAACCACCAGCCTGACAGAGCAATCAGCAGCCATCAACATCACGGCAAGACTTTCACCAGAAAAAAGATTACCACTTGCTGAAGGCCCCAACTGATGGTTAGCATTTTGTTTTTAGCAATAAACTATTTTTTAATTAAGGTATGTACATCTTTTTTAGACATAATGCTTTTGCACACTACAGTATAGCGTAAACATACCTTTTAGATGCACTGGGAAACCAAACAATTCATGTAACTCATTTTATTACAATATCTGGTTTATTGCAGCAGTCTCGGACCCAACCCACAATAACTATGAAGTATGCCTATATTACCTGATAATAGGTCAGTGCTTGACTTTTTAATGAAAAAATATGTATAACAGGCAAAAAAGATCCTATAAAAGCATGTAGTCATTTAACTAATCCTAAAGGAGACTTTCCCAAAACCAGTAATTTGAATTGTCACTTTGTTCCCCATACACCCCTACGTTTTTACATACTGGGGCAATGCCTCATTGTAATGAACATAGAGTTGAAAATCTAGAAATTGATGCCTTAAAAGTTTTCCGTCCTGTGGTCTTTGGAAAGTGTTCATATAACTCAGTATGTGTACCCTAGTCTGAAAACCATTGCTCTGAAATCTCTGCATTGTTGCCTAGTTGAGGCATAAAGACTCCAAACATTCACAGTGTTTGATCCTTAACTTATAGTCCTGATGTTACAAACCAGAGGAGTTTCATTCCATCTAAAGAATTTTTTGTATAACCGCCACTATGTGTCCTTGATCATGTTACTTAATCTCTCCATGCTTCTGTTTAGCTATACAATGAGGATTGATAGTACCTACCTCAGGGTTGTAAGGATTAAATGAATTAATGCAGATGAAATGTGTAGAACAGTGTTTGACTCACACTAAGCACAGAATTAAATGATCTATTATTTGAGAGAGGAAAAAAAATTGCAACAAAATTTTTGCTGTCTGGTAAGTTACTCTCAAATTATTTGCAGTAATTCTTGAACTTTGGTTCTTACGAGAAGAGCTCTTAGAGTGCCTTGGTTTTTGTTTGTTTTGTTTTGTTTGGTTTGGTGGGAAGCATATTCCTTGCCTATTCTATTGGCCTGAGTTGGGGGGCAGAAATCAACTATTTTATTAAGAACTCCAGGTAATTCTGATGCAGATGGTTCTTGTCTGACCCTATCTATTTGAAACACTATAGTCAGGTTTAATCCCATTTATTCATCATACTCCTGCCTATCTTTGAAAGCAGGAAGTCTGGTTTCCATTGTGACGGACTTTTCTTTGGCCCCGAATATCCAGAGCTCTTTTACCTCTTCCTCATGTAATATGGTTTCAGGTCTGTACATGATTCTGATTAAGAAAGTAAGCCTTGTCTAGAGAATAGAAATGTTTTCATAAAATATGGTATCTAGAAATATAGTCTGACAGCACAGAGTAGCATAAAATTATGATCTCTTTTGTTCTAGACCACATAGTCCAATTAATTTAGCGACAATATTTGGTGGCTCTAAACTACAGTTAATTAAAATATTTAGGTCTTTTTCACATTTCCTGCTGCCAAATCTCTCCCTATATTTGTGCAATTTTTTTTTAACTTACTTGCAATATTTTGCAATTATTTCTTATTATTGTAACCGTTTTTCTCTTTGTAAAAGTAATATTACTCATTGTAAAAGCTACAGAAAATATGAAGAAACTAAATATTGACCATTATCTAATACCCAATCAGAGGCACTGTCAACATCTTAATACATTTCCTTTCTTTCTTTAAATAGGCATGTAAATCTTTTTTACCAAAATGGGACTAAAATGTTTAAATAAGTATTTTTTTATTAACATGTATAGATACATAATGCTTTTATTGTCCTTAGTATAGCATTTCATTGTATAGATTCACAATAATTTCATTAAACTGGACCCAGCGGACAAACATTTAAATTGTCTCCAAATTTCTCGTCTTAAGCAACACCACAGTAAACACCCTAATACATACATCTCTGTGTACTGTTTCTTTTATTTTCTTAGAATAAATTCTTACAAATGGAGTTATTGCGTATGATCATCTTCAAATAGACCCTTTGTGTCCTGGCTGTTTGTTTTCTATTTCCTTTATTGGCTTCTTTTCATCTCTGAACGCTGGAGTGCTCAGGTCTCGACCTCTTCTCATTTACTTTCTAGGAGATCACACCCAGCCCCATGGGTTTTTTTTCTTATTATTATTTTTAATTAATTTATTTTTATTTATTTATTTATTTATTTATGGCTGAGTTGAGTCTTCGTTGCTGCCCACGGGCTTTCTCTAGTCGTGGCGAGCGGGGGCTACTCTTCGTTGTGGTGCGCGGGCTTCTCATTGCAGTGGCTTCTCTTGTTCTGGATCACTGGCTCTAGGTGTGCGGGCTTCAGTAGTTGTGGCTCGCGGGCTCTAGAGCGCAGGCTCAGTAGTTGCAGCACACGGGCTTAGTTGCTCCACGACATGTGGGATCTTCCCAGACCAGGGCTCGAACCCGTGTCCCCTGCATTGGCAGGCGGATTCTTAACCCCTGCACCACCAGGAAAGTCCCAATAAAGACTTTAAAAATGGTCCACATCAAGAAAAATCTTTTAAAATTTTTAAAAATAAATAAAAAGACTGGGAAAAAAATGGGTTAGCAATGGGTTAACAGTTAACATTTATTGGAGGGATTACAGGTAATATTTTCTTTTTGCTTATCTGGATTTGGCACATTTTCTACAGTGAAAGATATCCTACTATTACAATTTTAAAACAATAGAAGTTCTTGTTAGTACACAAGTACACTAATAAAGAACATAGCTCTATCTGGGTTCAAGCTGGAATCCTTGTCTCTCATCACCTCTAATCAAGATGGCTTTCAGAGAGCAAGAGCTGTGGCCTCACTTCCACCACCTGAATCTCACCAAATCTTTTTGGACATTTCCAACCAATAACCAAACATGTAAGGGTGATGGGCATTTTGAGGGTAAATTTTTGCAGTGTTGTCCTTGTAATATGTCAAAGGAAGATAATTTCTAATACTTATTAGAAATTCCTTAAAAAAAATTAAAAAAAGAAAATCCCCTCTACTATATTCCAAAACAAAATTTTACAGCAAATATATTTTATTAAGCTTCTTTGTGTTAATATTGTAAAAATCAGGTACATACTGTAGGAATTCCATACAGCTCCATCTGTATGATTTGAGGCAAGTTATTCAATTTGTGTCAGTTTCCTTATCTGTAAAATGGGAATAATAATAGAATCCATCTCTTTCAGGAGTTGTGAGAATTAAGTGAGACAATACATGTAAAAAACTTAGCATGATAATTAGCATATTGTAAGTGCTCAATAAATGGCAGCTATTATGTTAGAAAATATACATATAATGAATGTGTGTAAATATAAATCATGGTTATATAGGAGATTTCACTGGATAGCATTTTTTTTTTTTTACCACCTGGATAGCATTTTGATATGGGACTTCCTCTGCATTTAGGTCAATGGGATACTGCTAAGATCCCATAGGTGTGTGGAAAGAATGGTGCTTCAGATATCATCTAGGCCAGGATTTTTCATACTTTTTAAAAAATTGCAACCCATAGTAAAGTTATATCAAGACCTAGAACCAGGATGACCATATAATTTATTTTCCTAAACCAGGACATTTTTAGACTTAAAGGGAGCACTACTGAAAATTACCCTGGGTTAACAGGCATAAACTAGGACTTTCCTAGACAAACCAGGACATGCGCTTACCCTCCCATACATCACACACACACACACACACACACACACACACACACACACACACACACACACAAACACATGTACAGATTTTCCTCTACTTATGATGGGGTTACATCCCAATAAACCCACTGTAAGTTGAAAATATCATAAGTCAAATATGCACTTAATATACCTAACCTAGTGAACATCATAGCTTAGCTTAGCTCAGCCTACATTAAATGTGCTCAGAACACTTACATTAGCCTACATTTGGGCGAATTCATCTTAATACAAAGCCTATTTTTTTCTTTTGTTCTTTTTTTTGGCTACACCACACAGCTTGTGGGATCTTAGTTCCCCAACCAGGGATTGAACCCGTGCCCTCAGCAGTGAAAGCATGGAGTCCTAACCACTGGACCGCCAGGGAATTCCCCACAAAGCCTATTTTATAATAAAGTGTTGAAAAGCTCATGTAATTTATTGAATGCTGTGCTGAAAGTGAAAAACAGAATGATTGTGTGGGTACAGGATGGTTGTAAGTGTATTGATTGTTTACCCTCGTGCTCATGTGGCTGACTGGGAGCTGTGGTTCGCTGCTGTTGCCCAGAACCATGAAAGAGAATCATAGCATATATCACTAACCCGAGAAAAGATCAAAATTTAAAATTCAGAGTCTGGTTGGTTGCTACTGAATGCATATCACTTTCACACTACCACAAAGTTGAAAAATTGTAAATGGAGCCATCGTAATTTGGGGGTCATCTGTATATAATCTATAAATAATTGAAATAAAAGTTTCATGATATAATATTTATCCTTACTACATGCAATGCAGCTGATATTTCTATTTTATTTTAAAAATTAGTCATTAAAATGACACCAAAAGCTCAAACAACAAAAGAAAAATCAGCAAGTAGGATTGCAAACTTAAAAGCTTCTGCTCAGCAAGAGAAACAATCAACAAAACGAAAAGGCAACCTACAGAATGTGAGAAAAATTTTGGAAACCATATATTGGATAAGGGATTAATATCCAAAACATATAAAGAACTCATTCAACTCAATAACAAAAACTAAACATCCAATTTAAAAAATAGGCAGAGGAACTAAGCAGACATTTTTCCAAAGAAGACATCCAAACAGCCAACAGATAAATGAAGAGATGCTCAACATCACAAATCACCAGGGAAATGCAAATCAAAACCACAATGAGGTAACACCTCACACCTCTTAGAACAGCTATCGCAAGATAAGCGAGCCACTTCCCTGGTGGCACAGTGGTTAAGAAACCGCCTGCCAATGCAGGGGACACGGGTTCGAGCCCTGGTCTGGGAAGATCCCACATGCCATGGAGCAACTAAGCCCATGCGCCACAACTACTGAGCATGTGCTCTAGAGCCCGTGAGCCACAACTGCTGAGCCCACGTGCACAATTACTGAAGCCCATGTGCCTAGAGCCTGTGCTCTGCAACAAGAAGAGCCACCGCAATGAGAAGCCCGCGCACCACAATGAAGAGTAGCCCCCGCTCGCCGCAACTAGAGGAAAGCCCGCGCGCAGCAGCAAAGACCCAATGCAACCAAATAAATAAATAAATAAATTTATTAAAAAAAAAAAAAGAAGATAAGTGATAACAAGTGTTGGTGAGGACGTGGAGAAAAAGGAACTTTTGTACACTATTGGTGGGAACGTAAATTGGTTCAGCCGCTATGGAAAACAGTATGGGATTCCACAAAAAATTAAAAAAAGATCTACCTATGATACTTCTGGGTATATACCCAAAGGAAATGAAAATAAGATGTCAAGGAGATATATGCACTCCCATGTTTATCACAGCATTATTCATATACAAGTATATACACACACACACATATATACAATGCAATATTATGCAGCCATGACAAAGAAGGAAATCATGCCATCTGCAGCAACATGGACAGACCTTGAGGACATTATGCTAAGTGAGGTAAGTCAATCAGAGAAAGACAGATACCATATGGTACTGCTTATATGTGTAATCTAAAAAAGTCAACCTCATAAAAACAGGGAGTAAAATGGTGGTTACCAGGGCCTGGGAGGTTGAGGAACAGGAGAGATTTGTTTAAGGGTACAAACTTGCAACTAGTAGTAAATAAGTCCTGGAGATCTAATGCACAGTATAGTGAACAAAGACAATGATATTGTATTATAATCATCTTGCTAAGAGACCAGATCTTAATTATTCCAACCACAAAAAAGAAAAGATAATTGTGTGATATGATAAAGGTACTAACTATCACTAGGCTGGCAATCACATTACAATATACAAATGTATCAAATCAACATGGTGTACACCTTAAATTTACACTGTTATATGTCATGTAATAAAAAAATAAAAATTAGTCATTTAAAAAAATACTAAATTGATTTAACCTTCTAATGGGTTACAAACCAGTGTTCTGAAAAACACTAACAAAACAACACCCTAACTTTTCAGGTAATTAAACTGGCAGTTTCCCTGTTTTTCAAAAAATTTTGTAAAACATTGTGATAGACAATAACACAAACACCCATTTATCAACTATTCTGCTCTATTAAATCCTTTATCCATATTTGCTTTATTTTTCTTAAAGAAATAAAACATCAACCTCCCTATTCCCAGTAGCCCTTTCATACCGCCCCCCAAGTAATCATAACCTTTTATCTAAATTTGGCATTTTTCTACACCTACATGTCTTTATATTATTAATACATAGGATTACATGAACTAAAACATATAACACAATTTGGCATATTTTTCAAACTTTAGGTAGACGGTATACTATTTTGCAAATAGGGATTTTCACTCAAGTTATTTTTGAAATTTACCTTAATCCATTCATTATAACTATTCATGGTATCCCAATGTATGACTATATCACAGTTTGTCCATTCTCCTGTTGGCCATTTAGTTTAATTCCAGTTTTTGGTGTTAGAAACAATGGTGGAATAAACATTCTTGTATATCTCCTTGGATATGTGTGAAAAAGAATCTCAGAAATATATACCTAGAATGAGAATTGCTGGATTGAGGATATATACCTCTTTAACTTTTCTAGATATTGCTAAACTGTTCTCCACAGTGGATGTGCTAATTTATACTCTCAGCAGCAGGCATGAGATTTCCTGTTTCTTTACATCCTCATTAAACTTGGTCTTATCAGACCTTTTTAATCTTTGTGTGAAATGCTCTCATTGTTTTAAATTGTACTTTCAAGATTACTACTGAGATTGAGCAACAGATCATTCTTAAAAGACCTAATGCTATTACTTTCAGACAGAATTCTCCCTCTGACATCAAAGCATTATTTTAACATCGTATTTGTATTCCTGTTCGATGCTTACACATCCCTGTCCTCCTCCACGGGACTGCATTGTGCCTTCCTAACAATGGTAGAAAGAACACATGGAGCCAGGAGGCCTGGATTTGCATCCTAGCTGCTCTGTCACTCCTTAATTCTGTCACCAGGGGCAAGTGAAAACTTGACCTGCCCAGATTCCTTCATCTGGCATCCGACAAGGTTCTTGAGATGATTAAATGTTACAGCAGCTTATTATTAGTCATCATCATATCCCTAACAACTCCTATCTTTGTACATAGTAGGATTGCTAATGTGGGAGAGAAGAGCCACTCTCTGCCTCTAACTGTTCACTTAGCAGACACATCACACCACTCTACGCTTTGGGCCATTCACTCTTCCTGTTTTCTCTGCTTCTTTTGCCCTTCCTGCCTTCTCCACGGAGCTGACTCCTTGGTTCTTTAAGGCTACTCAAAACAGTGTCCCTTGTCTTTCCCAACATGCCCAGTCAATTCTGGGTTAGGTACCCCTCTTTCATACCCTATCACAACTTGTGCACACTCCTTTCGTAGCACTCAGTACTTTAAATTTTTTTTCTGTATCTCTGGTGTTAGGTAGGGCCCTAGATATTTTACTCATCATTGCAACTGCAGTATCTAACAGGACCTAGCACATAAGTAGACTTAGCATTTGTAGAACTGAAAAACATTCACTCGCCAAGCATTTACCTGAACTTTACCTCCAGGGGCTCATAATGTTGCTACGGCGGTCTGGCTACAACCACAAGACCACCAACCCACTTTTGGGTTGTAGAGAATGACAGCAACTTGCAGTCCATTAGAGAAGTTTAGAAGAAACAGGACATTGTGAATTCACTTTTGATGTGTGCACTCTATTAGATATTCAACTGATTAGAAAGATCCTTACCAAACTGAAATAATAGCAAAGAAGCATATGAAAGATGAAAATGCACTATTTGAAAATAATTTATCTTTGCAACCAAGTCAACTGGAAAACACTAAATGAAAGGAAGGTAATCTGTATTCTTTATCGGACTTACCTTCTGTCCTTGAAAATTCTCAAAACATTCCGGCCAACAAAACACTTTTTTAAAAAAAGAGAGAAACAGGAATTCTCATAAATTGCTTGTGAAGGAAAAAAAAGAAAAAAATGCGATATTTATGAAAGTCAGGAATGATATTCAAAATTAATAAATTTAATTAAATCATATTCCTTTTTACTCCTTAAATAAACTAAAACTACATATATTATAGACACTACCAAGTTAGGGCACAATCATGAAATTGTTCTTATAACTACCAAGTCTTTGGTTGATTTTTAGAAATTGTTGGTGTTACCTTTTATTTGATACAACTGTCACTTAGCTAACTAAATGCAGCCCTGCGGTGATTTAACAGAGGGAATTGTCAGACTCTTCCAATGACTTCCCCATTAAACTGAGAGTCAGTAGATGTATTCAAAAAGTTGAGAATTTATATCTCAGCTTCTGCTGAACTACACTAAAAATTACTTTGAAAAATTTCTGACTTTTATAATACTGAAATTTGTGTATGTTTAATATCTCTACTATCAACTAAATCATATATTTATTGGAATCCCATAGCTAATTACCTAGTTTAATAATATTAATTTTTATTCAGCTTCAATCCACAGAACATCTAATTATAATCTGGCCAAGATTTAGGATTCAATGTTGAAAGAACTTGAAAGTTCATTGTATTTTTTTACTTCACTTTAATGATCAAAAAATAAACACATATTCATATAATTTAATTATTCTTTTAGAATCGAATCTTCATTTTGTCTTTTGCTTTTTAAAAATTTCATTTATTTATTTTTTGGCTGCATTGGGTTTTTGTTGCTGCACACAGGCTTTCTCTAGTTGTGGCGAGCTACACTTTGTTGGGGTGCATGTGCTTCTCATTGTGGTGGCTTCTCTTGTTGTGGAGCACGGGCTCTCGGCACATGGGCTTCAATAGTTGTGGCATGCGGGCTCAGCAGTTGTGGCTCGTGGGCTCAAGAGCACAGGCTCAGTAGTTGTGGTGCACAGGCTTAGTTGCTCTGCAG
This sequence comes from Eschrichtius robustus, assembly GCF_028021215.1. NCBI lineage: Eukaryota > Metazoa > Chordata > Mammalia > Artiodactyla > Eschrichtiidae > Eschrichtius > Eschrichtius robustus. Next base: position 52,633,134 of record NC_090838.1, read on the forward strand.
CATGTGGGATCTTCCCAGACGAGGGCTTGAACCCGTGTCCCCTGCATTGGTAGGTGGATTCTTAAACCATTGTGCCACCAGGGAAGTCCCCTACATTTTGTTTTGTTTTATATTTCATATTTCTTCATTTCTATATCTTTCATTTGTCTTTCATAGTTTCCTTACTTTAGTTTTATATATTTAATCATTTTAATCAATTATGAATTAATCTATCATCTTTAATAACTGAAACTGGCTTCTTGTAAAGCCAAAAAAAAAATGACATCTGTTAGAATACTGTTTATTAAAACCGAATCTTTAAAGAAAATTTTACTTTCCAAAGGCTTACTCAAGTTTCATAATTCCTTTTTTTCTTTTTTTGGCTGCACTGCCCGGCTTGTGGGATTTTAGTTCCTGGACCAGGGATTGAACCAGGGCCCTCGGCAGTGAGAACTTGGAGTCCTAACCACTGGACCACCAGGGAATTCCCCATAACTTCTGTTAAACTAAATATATGAGGCTTGATTCAATTTCTAAACTGCTTTTTCAGCTCTTGCATCACAGGCTGCCCACGGAAATCCAAATATTCTTCCAATTATTATTATTTCAATTCCCTACCTTTCAACCACATAATTTGATTTTTTTTGATTTGTGATAGAAAAATCAAACTTACCCAACACTATTTAAAGTGATTTATTTGATTTACATTTTTAAATCACGTTATCCAGAGATAGTTGAATACAGTCAATTTATGCTGAATTCAAATATCCAGAAAATTGCAAATCAAAACTATAATGAGGGGCTTCCCTGGTGGCACAGTGGTTGAGAATCTGCCTGCCAATGCAGGGGGCATGGGTTCGAGCCCTGGTCTGGGAAGATCCCACATGCCGCGGAGCGACTAGGCCCGTGAGCCACAACTACTGAGCCTGCGCGTCTGGAGCCTGTGCTCCGCAGCAAGAGAGGCCGCGATAGTGAGAGGCCTGCGCACCGCGATGAAGAGTGGCCCCCGCTTGCCACAACTGGAGAAAGCCCTCGCACAGAAACGAAGACCCAACACAGCCATAAATAAAATAAATAAATAAAATTAGAAAAAAGAAAATGCTCCCTATTTCACTTACAAAATTGATTTAAAAAAAAAAAAAAAAGGGTACAAATGAACTTACTTACCAAACAGAAGTAGAGTCATGGATGTAGAAAACAAGCTTATGGTTACCAGGGGATAAGGTGGGAGGGATAAACTGGGAGATTGGGATTGACATATACAGACTACTATATATAAAATAGATAACTAATAAGAACCTGCTATATAGCACAGGGAACTCTACTCAATAGTCTATAATGGCCTATATGGGAAAAGAATCTAAAAAAAAAAAAAAAAGAGTGGATATATGTATATGTATAACTGATTCACTTTGCTGTACACCTGAAACATACACAACATTGTAAATCAACTATACTCCAATAAAAATTAAAAAAAAATAATCTGGAAAACTTTCTAAACTTTTGGCTGAAAGTCCAGATTTTCTTTCTAACCCTCACTCAGTCTGTACAAAATTCAATTTGAATTTTATGTAAGATTTCTTATTGAACCCATTTTTAATATATTAATAATAAATTTGATCTATTATTTCAGATGATTCTATCATCTCCATAAGATCAATAAAAACCACTAACTTATCTTTGGAGCTTTGAAGCTCAATAAGTAAATAATTTAAAATTACTTTTCTCTATTTGTTTTAAGTAAATTATTACAATACTTTTATATAAAACACCTGAAATCTCATCAATAATGATGAAATGTTACCAGTTTGATGTATGTTTTCCTAAAAGTTTTCACATTTCAGTAGATGTATGTTTTGCAAAAAGCAGAACCATTAATCTAGATCATAATAATATATTATATATGTGTGCTGCTTTTTGGAAGTCTTTTAAAATATTTTATATCTGAAACTGTTCAGTTTCAATTATTTTAACTATAGAGTTAAAATCAGTTGATGGCTATGTTATATATGTCTAAATATATTTTACATAATATATATAATATAAATATATACAATTTTTCTTGCTTTTATCAACATCTTGATTTTTAAAAACCTTGGGAGTCATCATTTCTAATGGTTTATTGTACATACAGACTGCATGCTCAGAAACATGCTATTATATTTTAACTGCTACCATATTTTTAAACTAAGGTATAATTAACATAAAAAAATACACATATTAGGTCTTCATTTTGATGAGTATTGAAAGATGTATAATACCCATATAATCACTTTCTATTATCTCACATTAGTTTTGCTTTTTCATGAATTTTATTAAAATGCAATTGTACGTATATACTCCTTTGTGTCTGGCTTCTTTCATCTACATAATGCTTTTGAGATGTATCCACTTTGTTGCATGTATAACTAGTATTTTTTCTTTTTTTACTGCTGAATAATAACATGATATTATTTTAATTAAAAAAAATTTCCCCACTGATAATTGCAATTGTTAAAACTCATCAGCTATAAGAGAATTGTGATTTAGATGGAATATGTGGTTATTAGCACTTTCAAACCTTTAATAATACTACATTTAACTATTTTAAATTGTATCTACATTTATGTAACCTGCAATAATAAGCCACCCATATATATTGTTGAAATAATAAAGCTGTTTTTTCATTCTGGAAATATAACTAATTGCTTTATTATTGTGCCAATTCTTCTACAGTATCAAAAGACATTCTGGACTGTTCTTATTTTATACAGTGTTTCAAGTTCAGGCTACAATTCATCACTAGTACTACCTCCCTTTTGTCCTCCAGCAGATTCAGCAGATTCAACTTTATATTTTAAAAGACTGTTAGGAAACTTTTCCAACTTTGCTGTCTTTTAATCCTGGGTGTTTGTTTTTAATATTTTGTTATGAAGTACCCAATGTATAAATATCAAAAACTGCAATAAAAATAAAACTAGAGTAAAAACTTTATTTAGGAGTAGTAGCAACTACATAAAGGATAAGGATAAACAGAGATCCTTCTAAAGGGCAGGTTTCCTGTTGTGAAATGAACTGAACTGGTAGAAATGCTGCAAATGTTTCTCAGATGTCACTATGTCAGGAGACCCATTTATCAATGATCATCATGGTATCTTAGAATGACTAGCTTGAACTAATGCATTTTAGTAGAATTTAAATAATTTTTTCACATAGCAGCAACTAAGGCCATATTTCAGCCCATATCTAAATCCATTAAAGTTACAAACACACAAACCCATTGGTCCAGCTATTTTGCTGCTAGAAATTTATCATTTGTATATACTCACACATGTATAAGTTTCTCCAGAGTATTAGCAAGAAATTAGCACTTACTTCTGGATCGAACATTGTTCTAAATGCTTTATATATATTAACTCATTTAATCCTCATAACCTAATGTGGTTGGTATGATTCCCATTTTACAGATGGGTACTTTATGGGTAGGTATTATTCCCATTTTATAGATAAGGAAATTGAGGTTCGGAGAAGTCACACAGCTAGTAAGTGCTGGAGCTGGAATTCAAACCCAGGCAGTACAGCTCCAGACTCCTTTAATCTCTACATGATATTGTACTATGTTCATCATAGTACTATATGGTTAAATTAATTATGGTATATTCATCTAATGGAATATAATGCAGCCATAATAAAGAGGAAGCTCTTTATATACTGATATGGGACAACAGGCAAGATATGTGACTCACTAGGTGAGAAAGCCCAGTGTGCAATAAGCTATTGTTTGTGTAAAAACTATATCTAATTAGAGACCTGAAATTATATACAAAATTTGTAGTATATATGCATTTGTCTGAAATTTCATTACATTTCCCCCCAAAATGGTTAAGCCCCTCCAGGCTAAGAAAGAACATTTAGGCTTAATATAAATTGTATATACACTATGATTATATCTATGTATAAAAACATGAACAAGAAAAGACTGAAATAAATGCAGTAAAATAACAGCATCTTACACGAAAACACTAAAATTCCAGATGGGCCAACGATTTAAATGATTACAAACGTGGAATCTAAAAAGCAAAACAAGCAAGCATAAAACAGAAACAGACTCATAGATACAGAGAACTCTGGGTGGTTGCCAGAGAGGAGGGGTTAGGGGTGGGATGAAATAGGTGAAGGGGATTAAGAGGTACAATCCTCCTGTTACAAAATAAATAAGCTACTAGGATGTAATATATAGCATAAGGAGTATAGTCAATAATATTGTAATAACTTTGTATGGGGACAGATGGTTACTAGACTTATGATGGTAATCATTTCATAATGTATGCCAATGTCAAATCACTATTTTGTGTAATTTGTCTTTTTACTCTATTCTGGGGAGATTTCCTCAACTTATCCTTCAACTCAAAGAATAGCAGAAATAAACAACCTAACTTGCAAAAGTTCCTTTTTGTTCTCTAAATTTACCTTTAATATATTATTCTCTTCTTATTTCTTGGTTGCTATAACGTATCTTAACTTCTCTGAGGTTACTGGTGATAGTTTGTTTACTTTTCTTGCCTGTGCATGGTCTCTGTTTTCTTCGAGTTTTTTTTTTTTTTTTCTGTTCGTTTTCTGTTTTATCTTTCATATTGAGGCTGCCTTCAGATGCCTGATAATCCTTAGTTGTCCATTCATACTTAAAGTGAGAGAATAAAAAAATTAACTGGAAGGCTATGCCCATGAGTGGGGCTCATCTACTGTGACCTTCATTGTAGAGAAGTCCAACTGGAACTTCTGCCAGTACCTTTGGTTCCTTCCTTCGTAGCTGGACAGATTCCCAGAGGAGGTCCTTGCAGTCTCCTGCCAGAAGCCTGAGGGTCTAGCTACTAGTTTTCCTGGGAACCAAGAAGGGAAAGAAGGCTCGAGGAATCACAGCATCTAGGATGCACAGGTTCATTTAATTTTTCTGTTTTCAGAATAGTAACCCCATCCTCAAAGTAACTGTGGGACTAAAGGAAAACAAGTAAGTACAAAATGGTGCAAATAGGGGTGGATCTAGGTTCTGTGTTATCCAAAAGCTTACACAATTAGGGGGGACTGCGTCAAGAAAAATACAAAACTGCAAATATAAAATTATGTACAAAAGTGAATACTGAGAGTGAGAACAGAAATCATAATAATCACAAATTTCAAAAACTGACAAATACTGCAAATGTCACACATAGCTAAGGGCTTTGGAAGGAGCTCCTGCAAAACAGGGGCCCTGAAGTCTAAACTTCATGAACTTCATGTTAAATTTTCCTCTAAGTGCGAGGCAAACTTGAAAAGGTAACAGGTATGGCCTGAATCATGCTGGATGTTGAAGACCAGAAGTCTTCACATTGGACTACTTGCTTCTTTTATGTACACAAATGTTTGTCACGGGGTACTCTTTAAGTACCTTTAAGGGAATCAACTTCAGTACGAACTTTGTTAACAGTGATTTGCCCCAAAATGTTTCAGCCATTTGCCAGTTTAACTCTTCACTTCCCTTTCAAATATCCTATCTCCCACTTTACAAAAAAAAGTCATACCTCTCATTCATTTATTGCCTCACAATGTGAAAATTCCAAGGGACAATTCCAGAAGGCATAGCTCCTAAGTTCCTTGTGGGCAAAGCAAAGAGCGTTTTGGAAGAGGGGGTCTGTAGCTTTATGATGCTGGTAACAAGCTCTTGGTAAGATTTTTTTGTCCTGTCATCTCTGTCTTTGTCTCTGTCTCTCTCTTCCCCTTCTTAGAATTCAAAAGTGAGAAGCAAGAAAGTTGTCAGAGGAATACATGTTTTTTTGAAATTTGAATGCATGATTATTGGAATTTTTTTAAAAAGCCTTTTTCTAAGAATCAGTGAGGAGAAATAGTATTTTTCAAACTTATAGCTTTCAGCTTCTATTTTAGAAGTTTCATGAAAAACAATATGCTTTCACAGAACCACAGCTGGACTATGCTGTGTTTGAATGCATACTTTTCAAGATTATTCTGAAACTCTTATCTCCAAAATTCCATAGATATTCTGAAACGAGTCACCTTAATGGAGTAGATGACCAGCAATCCAGGCACATTCTCACACTTATTTTGCAAAGGCAGCCTGAGAAATTTATAGCATAGTTCAGACTTGCCAAAATCTATGAATCTTTCCTGAGGTTGTGTCTTTATTAAGTAACTCTGTAGCTATTCAAAGATTATGATTCCATTGAATCCAGGAAAATTCATTAATATTAATCATCTATATATTTTGTGATGACTGAATTCAGAAAAATTCTGGAAGCTCTTTTAACTAACTAATATAAGCTTCACACAGCTGCTTCATGGAGACAAAATGACAAAACAAAACGGCATCAGAAGTCACCCTGAAGAACTAAGGTCGAAGCAAACACAACAACAAATTAGTGCATTAGTTTACAACTTGGGTGAATATTAACAGGTACAATTTATGAATTAACACTATTTCCTACCCTAGATATGTGTTATAACTTCATACAGTTATATAAACAAAATTTATTTTAAATTAATACAAGCTTTGGAGTTAGAGCTTGAATTGCTGAGAGGTAAAAAATGAACGCTGTTTTTTTTTTTTTTTTTTTAATTGTTTCTAAAAGAGTCCTCTCTTCTTTACCTTGGCGGTCAGAAAGCAGAGATTTTAAATTAAGAGACAAGCAGAGGGGCTTCCCTGGTGGCGCAGTGGTTGAGAATCTGCCTGCCAATGCAGGGAACACGGGTTCGAGCCCTGGTCTGGGAAGATCCCACATGCCGCAGAGCAACTAGGCCCGTGAGCCACAACTACTGAGCCTGTGCGACTGGAGCCTGTGCTCCGCAACAAGAGAGGCCGCGATAATGAGAGGGCCCCGCACCGCGATGAAGAGTGGCCCCCACTTGCCGCAACTAGAGAAAGCCCTCGCACAGAAACGAAGACCCAACACAGCCAGAAATAAATAAATAAATAAATAAAAATTTAAAATAATAGACATACATTTAAAAAAAAAAAAGTGGGAATTAAAAAAAAAAAGAGACAAGCAGAGCCTAGTCCAGCACAAGAAATTTAACTAGTCAGCTAAGACTCTGTGGAGCACAAAATGCATAATTATGGGGAAGTGTAATTTATTGCACATCACCTCATGGAACAAAGATTACTGACCAAAAAGGGGAGCAATCTAGCTTACTAAAATCTATCAGAATGATTTTTTAAAAAAATATTTATTTATTTGGCTGTGCCAGGTCAGCACACGGATCTTCATTGCTGCGTGAGGGATCTTCGTTGCAGCATGCAGAATCTTAGTTGCAGCATGTGGGATCTAGTTCCCTGACCAGAGATTGAACCCGGGCCCCTGCATTGGGAGTGTGGAGTCTTAGCCACTGGACCACCAGGGAAGTCCCATATCAGGAAGATTTTTTTGTGTGTGGCTATGCATGGATAAATCTAAGCAACTGTTATGTGGTCTTTTCTATTTTTAACGCTGTAGCCTCCTGACAGCTCACTTGTGAATTAGCTGCAATCACCTTCAGAAGCAGAAATTTTTCTTCCTATAGACTAACATAGACTAACTGGTTAATTATTTCTGCCAGTTAACACACTATTTGTAATGCTTAAGGGAACCTAAAGGGCAGGTTCATCAACTTCAAAGCTCAGGACATTGGTTCTACCTTTTTATTTATTTATTTTTATTTTATTTATTTTTGGCTGTGTTGGGTCTTCGCTGCTGCACGCAGCCTTTCTCTAGTTGTGGTGCACGGGCTTCTCTTTGCGGTGGCTTCTCTTACCAAGGAGCACTGGCTCTAGGTGCATGGGCTTCAGTAGTTGTGGCTCGCGGGCTTAGTTGCTCTGCGGCATGTGGGATATTCCCGGACCAGGGATCCAACCCGTGTCCCCTGCAGTGGCAGGCGGATTCTTAACCATTGCGCCACCAGAGAAGTCTCGGTTCTACCTTTTTAAATGTCTGTGAAGACCCAGATTTGAGGTTGACTCAGGAATAAAAGGATTTCTTGTGGACCATTACCAATAGTCTGAACAAGGTGTAAAGTACATCACTACTTTCTGTGCCTAAGAGTCGGATGAATCATAAAAAAGGTAAAATAAACTTAAGAATGGTTTGCTCTTACCTGATGGGGCATGTTGAATAAGCCTGATCTCATTTTGAATGGCTGATCTCAGGACTTTGAGATCAAAGCGTGGGAGGCCTGGAGTTTCTTTTCCTGTTACAGTTGTAGGAAAAGGACATTCTGGGTTAGGAACTTCAGTTAGGGAATCAAGTACAGAGAATTAATGTTCAGGCTGGATCTCTTACGCATGTCTTGCTGGAGCACAAAAAAGTGTATCCCAGCTTGCATGAAGCTCTGGTCTTATCCTAACAGACTAAGAGAAGAAGAGATGTAAAAAATTAAATGCAAGTTAATCTATAATAGGCTCCAAAGAAATACACGGTGAGCGGATAAAGGAAGATTTCTGAAAATGGAGAAGGTACTTCCATGTCAGGAAAGAAAAGGTCTAGTTTAGTCAGCAAACTTTGGGGAAAAGACATAATTTCCTCAGGTGTCTTGATAGAGGTGAGAGCAGTGATAGCTCACTTAGGAGTAGATCAAGAAAAGGACTCTGTAAGTTTAGATACCCATTTGTCCAAAAGACCTTTTTCACAATGGAAACAACAGGTTTCCCACACATAAACTTTCCCAGCTCTTAGACATGGCCTTTCCCCCTCAACTTCTGTATCACTTCCTTTTAGGTTTTAAAGTCTTCCTCTTGTAATGTCAGGATGTTAGTTTCAGTAGTTTCTTTTTATCTTGAAAATTGATACCACACAGCAATTAGTAACAAAGACAAGGAGTAAATGGTTTTGTCTGCCACCCTGTACAGATGGATATTTTTTTGAATTGTGTACAGTGAATGACAAAGACAGCTGCCACTGTAAGAAGAGCAATTACTTTGGCATTTTCAGTACCTCGATGCTTAAGAGATTTTACTTTCCCCATAGAGTCAACTGCCTTTTGTCCTTTACTTTCACTTAAATTTTGCTGAACTTGTGGTTAAGACTGCTATTTTCAATTCACTCTCCCCCTTCCTCATTAATAGAATGCCAATTCTATTCAGAGTAGCAACACATCCAGCTTTAAGACTGTATTTCTCAGCTTCTCTTATGGGGTGGGGCTATGGAGATGCATTCAAAAGTGTTCTGCAACTTGTTCTGAGTCTTAAAAGGGGAAGCTTTTATCTTCCCTGCTGCCTAGAATGCAGGTATAATAGCTGAAATTCCCACAGCCATATTTGACCTTGGGGTATAATCCAAGTGCTGGGGATAGAAAAAAATTCCTAAATCGCCAGAACCTTATATCATAAAGCAGCACTTCCCAAGTTCTGTATTGGTTCTCTGGATGTCACTGATATAAGCACAACAAAATAAACTATAATAAGTCACTGTTACTACCTTTCTTGTTACATGAGCAAAAAAAACCTTAAAATGTTCATTTATAAAAATATTCTTAAATACATAACCACTCTGCAAGCTAGTAAGACTTTACTCCCTAGGGCATCTAGAATAAAATTGTAAATAAAATTGTTAAGTGGACTCTAAAGGCAAGGGGGTAGGGTACGGAGGAGGGCTTTTGTCAATCGGGACAACAGACAATATAGAATATAAACTATGCTTAGATAAACATGAAAAAAGAGAAGATATTTAAAAAAACAGGTTCGCATAGTAACCAAATATTTTTCAAGTAAACAACGATCATTGAAATTAAAAACTACAAATATAAAAAGCATGAACCTGAATTGGATACCTATTTGGAAAAACATAAGCTATGAAAGACAATTCTTAGGAACTGCTGGGGAAATCTAAACATGGATGTAACTACATATATTATGGAATTACAGTTAATTTTTTAAGTTTACCCAGAATGTATCAGAGATGAAAAGCACAAAAAGCAGTAAGAAACTTTACAACGGTACTTACTGTTAACTTTACAACAGTACTTAAGTACCAAAGTACTACTTATTAATATACTTTTATGTAACTTAATAATCCATTTTGTTCTTGAGCTTCTCATCACAACACCAGAATTGGTTGACTACGTGACTTACAACTTTTTGAACCTCTTTTCCATAGACCTAAGTCTTCACACGTTACAGACTGAATTCTGCTGGAAACTTTCTGGGAGGAAAATCCAATACATACACCAGCAAATCAGACCAATTAATTTCTCAGTATTCTAATACTGTATTTTTTCCAACTCCATCCTTGCATCTGTTGGCATCAAATCATGAAACATCTGCACCCGAGTCAGTCTTTCATAGATTTGACTCAATGTGGAGTTGACAGCCTGTGAAGACTGAACTCACACTTGTTTTACTTTCTGCTTTATTTCAATTCTAAGATATCAGTTGCAAGATGTACCATTAATTTTATGTACCATCGAGAACAAGAAAACAATTTCAACTATGACAATGTGATAGTCCTTACTACAAAATACATGAACTGGTTACGGCAGCCTTTTTGAAATTTCAATGTTTCTTATGAATAAAACTGCACTGCTTGGCATTTGGTGGACAATTCTTTGCATTATAACTTATGGGCAGCTCCCCTGCTTAGGTCCCCCAAAAAACCTGGTTGCCACTTTGCAAGAAAATATGGAAGTGTGACTATCCTTCCAACAATGAGTATTTCCTCCCTTTATTATCTAGTTTATGTCCTGCTGCCTCTGCCATTTTGCATATAAGTAACATTTTATTTTGTTGCTGAGCAATCCTTTGTAACACACTTTTAAATAGCAATTAAATAAATGCTTACAAACCATTATAACTAAGTTCACACAGGGACGAGCAGGGAAATGTCAGTGGTATTGCCTCGCCACTGTAATTTTCAGGTGCCATGGATTATAAAATACACCCTGATTTCCAGACATGCTAAAATGTGAAGAAAAAAATGCATCCTACTGTTGGTTGAGATATCCTCACAACTGACTCAGGAATTAGCTTTGTGATCCCATCTTCAAAGTTCAAATGACTTGCCCAAGATTCTAATGGGTGCCTAGACCAGGATTCAGACCCACTTATGAGACAATTCTAGTTCTCTTTCACAATTTGTAACTGAGACATTGCCTTGTTCCAAGAGTTAAACAGCACTAAACCAAACGTCTCGAATGGCCAGTTTATCAGTGTGCTTTGCTGTCAAATACCTTGAGGCTGGCCTGATATGATTAACTTTCAATTAAGCAAAAAATGCCCACCCTAGATTTAATTTGCTATAGCTATCATAGTCTCATTTTGGCCAAAGCTTGGTTTCTTAAACATCCAGAACATATCAAGGTAGGCAATGGGGCTATAGGGTAAGAAAATTACATGTGACCACTGATGGAAATGATGACAGCTGTTCTAAACCAAACATGAACTTACAGCTGATTTCAAATACAGCAAACGATTTGGACTTGAAGTCTTGACTGATCCAAGAAAACCTCTTTTTAGGCAAATACCAGTGATCAAATCAAGCTTTTAACAAAGTTGAAGTTTTAAACAAAGTCCTTCAATATTCCTCTTTGAACACATTTAAAAATCTTACCATCTGTTCTAAAATATGACTATTTTATGTATGATTACATTCTACTAAAATGATGCTAGTTTTTGCCAAAGACCTATAAAGTTAGGAGTACAGCAATTATACCAAGTTGCTGATTCTCCACGAACGTGAGGCACTTCAAATGCTTAGGTTTTAGTCTAGGTTTATAGAAGGCTAATTTAATCCTCTGGAAACAGGTTCACCCAAGTTGGTTTCCTTTTTCTACTCCCTTTTCATATTTCGTAGGCACTCTACACATTTTTTCCTCTCCTCCCACCTTTCTTAAAGGGACTACTTCCAAGGGTTGTTTTACAAGAGTGCAATTAATCAAGAATATGTGCAGTAGCTTTTTGCCCCTTGGTTCTCATTAAGGCTAATTTTAAGCTTTGTTACCCCTAGCTCCTAACCAGAATAAAGAAGATGCTTTTTAACCACAAATAAAGGTAAAATGTGCACCAAGCTGTCACAGGAAGGACTTGTTTCTTGGGAACAGAAGGTATCTCAGGAGCATGTTCATTTTATACAAGTGCTGCCTTTACTTAATAACCTTAGAAATAATATTTAGAAGTCAACAGGTTTCAAACTTCATTTAAAAATGTTACCTAATACCTAAACACAAATAACTACTTTCATTAATATAGGAATAAGTTTGAGCCAATAAAGGGAAAATAAATGTAAACCAAGTTTATTTTGCTTTTTAAGTAGTGTTCTTAAAGCACTACAGCTTGGTAAACAATGTAAATTAGTATAAGTCATCTCAAAAGCCAGAGTTTTGTTTTGTTTTTTAATGAGTTGTTAAAAAGATGCAGCCTATTCTAACAGGATAAATATTTTTAACCATTTCACTTCGAGTTAATGAAGGCTCACAAATGAGCAACACTCCTCATTGAGGAAAACAAAAAGCTGTTGTCGACAAGCGACAGCACACACACACACAAACAAAAAGAACTGTGTAAAAATAACTAACTGTGTTCCCATATTTTTTGAAGTCGCTTTACAATGGGATGATATGCACATGATCCTGCTGCAAACTTGCCAAACAGACTTGTAATACATGTAGCCTAGACAAACAATTCAGTCCAAGAGGTGCTAATTTCAGACAATGCAGCACTATAATAATCCTTTTAACAACGCAATTTGTCTTACTCATTATCTTTTCTTCTAGACTGAAATACAGGCTAGAAAGAAAATGCTCCCTAATTAAAAACTGGTATTGTTTACAGGAAAAATTGTATAATTTTGCATTAGAATTTACAAGTATATGTTCAAATTGAATTTGCCTCCTCCCCCCATCCCAGCCACAAAATGGGCATGAAGTAAAATTTTTAAAAATGCCTTAATTTCCAACTTCATGCAAACTAAATAAAGATGACCAAACAAAAGCTTAAACAATGGAAGGATATTTCACAGAAAATTTCTTATACAAAAAACACATAAGAAAAAGGGCCACTAGGTGACATTTTAATTTACAAATTGGCATCATTTTGGTCGACAAATATCCAGATGCTGTTTTCATCTGCTAACAAGAGTTGCAGAGGAAAAAAAAAAAAAAAAGAAACAGAAAAAGAAAAAAAAAAAAACAAAAAACCCAGCATGACTTCTGACTTTAATCACACATTTCTTCTGGAATTTCATGTGGATTAAGGATGCCAGGGACAGACATTTGAAGTTTATGTTTCTCTTCCTGAGCCTGTCGAAGGGCTGTTTCTCTTTCTTCCAAAAAGAGATCCGATGTATCTTCACCTGCAAACTCCTGTGGAAACAGATAGTTGAAATGTCAACATACTTTAGTAAACCTCAATTCGGAAAATGACTTGCCTTTGGGAAAAAAAAAGTGTAGATAAGCACCTCCCAGTTTACACAAGCAATATAATTTATCCATCAATTATTGAGTTTAAATTATGGTATATTATTTTTATAATTCTACACAATTGAATTAAAAACCAAAGGTGTTAGTTGGGGGGAAAAAAGATTTCAAAAGAGGGATAGTATAATGCCATATACAAAATATACTCCATAAGCAATGATACCAAGAAAGACTAATGATCAAGTTTAACTATAATTGTCCTCACAGCTGTGTTTCAGACAATTTTCATCCTTTATACACTCTCTACTTTATGAATTAGTTTGTTTGTTTTTTTACTAATTTTATATTTACAGTAAAAAAAAAAAAACAAACAAAAAACAAAACCCAACAACAAAACCTTTGTATTTTGGAGGGAAAAAAACCTAAATATCTTATGTGACCAATTCTTTAACAGACATAGATAACTCATCAACTACTCATGAGTTTTATGGTACTTTTTGTATTTCTTTAAAGCATGATGATACAAGAAAAATCCCTCTTCCCATAAGTAAATGGAGCATTGTAACAGCAGTAAAAATAGGCTGGTTATCTGCTAATTATCATGTTCCCCCTAAAATGAATTCCTTACTAACAAAATGGAAAATCCCAAAAGGAACTACCAATGTGTTTCTTTCACCCATTCCACTCCTTTAAAAATACCTATGGGATTCAATCACAATGTTGCAATAGATATTCTGAAATGAATTATATTAAAAAGTTCCCCCGAACATTTCAAACCTATCTCCTCTTCCTGGCCTTCACTTTGAAAGTGTTTCTTTCTGTAATCAGTCTCAAAAGAGTAAGACTACACATATTTTAAAACCCACTCATTTTGCATTACAAAAAGTGGTCAAGTCAATTCTGGATGCAAGAATTCAATCAGTATTTAGTCAATACTTCTGCAAACTGCAAATAAAATACATACCTTTATCTGTACCAGGAAATCCCTAAGATGTTCCTTGAATGCAGGAATATCCTGATTTAAGCTGAAAAGTCCTGTCACAAAGAGCTTTACTTGAGCACTGCAAGTCAAAACACAATGATTAATTAATTGCTTTAAAAAAAAACTTAAAAATTTAAGTTTATTAAAAAGTCTATTTATACTTACTCCTGAAGATGAGGGAATGCAGACTTAAGAAGATTAGCCACATATTCCTGAATAAACATTTGGTTGTTAACCGGATTTCCAGGATTTAATGGTGTACTTATTTTTCCTTCTTCAACCAAATTAAACATATATGCAAGGATAGATGCATGCATTGTCAAACCTGTTGATAAGAAGGACATCATTAACTCCAAGATGTAATAGCAACCGGAACACATATTTTTATGGCTTTAAATTCTTACCAGCAGTATGTGAGGTGTCTGTCACAACAGAAAAGATATGCTGAAGAATATCACAAAAATAAGTTTGATAGAAACTCTGAGCTGCAGCTTCTTCTTGTGCAACATTTTGTAAGAGTGTAAAAAGTATCTGTAAGCCTAAAATACATATAATGCCAACAACGTTATTACATACTGACATTCATGATAGTGTTTCAGCTATTAAACAATTCATTCAAAGTCCATTCGCCCCTCTTCTTTTGCTAATGACAATTATTTGCCTAACTTATCTTGACTCAGTAATGGAGTTAAACTGGAATCAATGTCTGCTAACTTACAGGCTATAATCTAACCATTACCACCTTTCCAGTATTTCTGAAGGTTTAGTTGATTCTCTCCATCCACTCCAAAACCAGTGCAACTGAGTAGATTTTTCTATTACATAAAACAGTTACTATTTAAAAGGAAAACAAACCCTCCAACTATAAAGTCTTCTTGTTTTATCCTTAGTTGACCCTCGGTGCCACAGAGGAAAAGCATATGGGGAAAAGGAAACACTGGTGAGGATATGGGTGAGTGATGGTCTCCCTGCCTTGAATCTTATGCCCATCTCCCCGTAACTCAATTCTGCCTATGAACTCACTCTGGATCTGATTAAACTGTTTATAGGACTTACTCAGACCTATCTATGCAATTGATGCATTCAAACAAAACCATGACAAGTGAAGTGATACCTACTTGTCTACCACTATACACCTACCTGTAAGTGTCTGTACACGGACTGTGGGGTTGGTAGGCAAATGAATAAAGAACATCGTTTCTATGTATTTACCTGTATCTGCTACATTCCTCATAGTATGTTTGAAAGCCCAAATGATGGAATCCAAAACAAGTTTAAACTGTGCAGGTGGAATAGCCAGGAATGCTGGGAAACAATGAGAATTGACAGCCTGAAGTAGTAAGAAAAAGTTCGTTCTGTGCTCAGGATATTCCTCAAAGTCCTAAAAACAAATAGTGGGAACAAAATAAAGTTTCAATGCCTGAATTATGTTAAATGGAAGGGGGAAAGCAAGCCCTAATTCAGTATAAATGTTTGGAGTTGTTAGTGGACCCCGTAAGATGTGAAAGTCAAACTCAAAAGATAACAGAATTCACCTGCCAGGGAAGACAAAATTACTATTTATTAGACAAATGAATTACCAAAGTGAAGGAATACAAGTTCACCTTATTATAAAGAGAACTCAACAAAACCCACATAAAGACCGTCATATTTTCTATTAACTCTGAGGCTGTTATTACCACTTTTAAGTGACTTTGAGATCACTAATACAGATTAGAAAAATTGTTATCTACTGTGTAAATGTGTACACTTAAATGTACATTTTTTTCTTTTTGATTAATACATTTTCCCATTCCTTATAAGCACAGACTACACTTTAAAAAGCCAGTGACTAAAATGCAGCAAGTTTTCAATAAATGCTAGCTGCTATTTGAATAAACAATCTATCAAATTTACTTTTGTAAATTTAAAAAACAAATATTTTTCTTATCTAGAAGTTCAAATATTTAATATCAGAGCCTAAAGTTTATGCTGTACTCATAGACAGCCATCATTTATGCTTTTAAAAGTGATAAGGACATACTGCAGAACCTCCCGTTATGTAACTGAAATGCAAATCACATACCTTATTTATCATATTCAATGTGCATTCAAAAACAGCATCAAATATTTGAGGTATTTCAGCTGTTATATGTCCTCCTAACTTGTTGACAATAATAGCCATAGTACTAAGCACTTCTGGTTCTCTAGCAGCTGGGACATTTCTCTGATAATCAATGAGAACTGCATCCAACAGAGGAGGAACAAAATTTTCAGCTACCTGTTTAAAAAAAAACAAAAAAACAAAAAATCCACAACTTTTCAATTTTAATGTAGGCACTTGCTAACTCTTATTAAGCAGCTAGGTCAATGTCATCTGTAAGATTTAATCTAGGTTGATCATCTGCTGAAAACTGGAAACTCCTGTGCTTTAAAAGTTTTTGTATATTAAAACTTTACCAAGAGAAAGCGAGAAATCACAATAGGCTGAGAAGGGCCATGGACATTGCATAGTTTAAATCTGTAATTATTAAAGAAAACTGCGGCCTGACGCTCTAAGTATTGTGGCAGGACCAGGATTCTAGGAATACTGTGTGTATGCGATGGGTAACCTCAAAGTAGAGTCCTCCTCACCAATACTGTACCAAGGTACTCATATCTAACCAAAAGTAGACACCCACTCAATGATTTTTTTTAATTTAATGAATGTTAGTTGATATTTTAATAATCAGAAATAATAACCATCACTTACTCTCAAAAAAGGAACTGGACTATGCCAGAAAGACTGTGTGTGAGGGTTTCCAAGATTCTCAATAAATATAGTCTTAGTAAGGCGTAACTTCTATGCTTTTAATAGGTTCTCCATTAAGATGTACACAATAAATATAACCATGTTTCATTTACCTGAAGATTACTAGTTAGTAGCGTCCCACCATACAAAACAAGTCTAGTTAAGATTTGAAGGATAAGCACAAAATTATTTTTCCTTTTACCTACCTGGTTTCTCTTAACTAGAACTGAGTCTCAGTTCTTTTTCTTCCTTCAAGTTTTATTGAGACATGATTAATATATAGCGCTAAGTTTACTTACATACATGAAATGATTATAAAATAAGTTTAGTGAACATCATCATATAGATACAAATAGAAAAAAAAAACTGTGATGAAAACGTTTAGGATTTACTCTTAACAAACTTTCTTATATAACATACAGCAGTGTTAATTGTATTTATCATGCTTGTACATTACATCCTTAGTACTTATTTATGTTAAAACTGAACGTTATATCTTTTGACTGCCTTCATCCAATTTCCCCTCCCCTCATTCCCCCACCTCTGGTAAACACAAATCTGGTATCTTTTTCTATGAGTTCGTTGTATGTCTGTTGATCTACAACACGATGTTACTTCCTGCTACACAGCATAGTGAGTGATCTGGTATTTTTATACATTTCAAAATGATCACCACATTAAGTCTAGTTATGATCTGTCACCATAAAAAGATATGAGTTATTGACTATATTCCCCACATTATACATTTCATACCCATGACTCATTTATTTTTTCCTCCCCCACCCTCACATTTCTACTCTTAACACTGAAATAATTTATTTTCCTATATACTGGATCTGAAGTGTTTGACTATCTTTGAATTCACAGCCCCAAACCTCAACATAAACCTTAGTTGTAAAACATAATGAGACCCTTCTTCTTATTACCACTGATACTCCTGAAATTATTGCCTAAGTTGTTGTAAATTATGAACTTCTCAATTCCTTCAATTCATCCTACTTTTTACTTTCCAATTTTAAATACAGTTCTGATCTCATACATAATACATGTTTAAAACCTTTCGGTATTTAAGCTTGATACCTTGAGAATTTCCTGAAAAAAATTTCCATATCAATAGGAACAATATTGAAAGTTCAAAATTATGAAAGTAAGTAGCACAGTTGTCAGTGCTGCTTCCACACAATAGTGATAAACAGAATAGGATTTTTGGTAATGTTTCCAGGATCAAGAAAATGAAAGGTATACAATAACTAAACATAAATCTCATTTTCCCCAAGTTGAGGCATATGGAGCTGGTTTAGTTTCTGAAAACCATTTAAGACTAACAGGAATAAGAGAGCAAAAGAGACTAAACCTTCAACTAGGAAAGTGCTTACTCCCCCCACCACTGAAGAGGCAAACTAATGACAGCTTTGCAAATTGCTCTCAAAGCCATGAGGAAAACAAAAATTTCATCTGAACTCTATCCATGGAAAAATAAAAACGACCCAATCATCTCAGCTATCTTGTTACATCACCAACGCCCCCACCACTAACAGCAATTTCTTTCAAAGATGGTATATATCTTATTATTTTAATGTACTTAAGGACTCCACTAAATAGAATGTTATAAAATAATGCCAGATGTAATCATCTAATTACCTTTAAAAGAGCTAAACGCATACAGAATATATGCACATTCCAGAGAATGCAGCATCAACTTTAAAAACAAAAAGCACATCTCACTTACCATCTGCGGATCATTGGACCGGCTCACCCAACCAGATATTAACTTTAAAGTTTCCCTTTTTACTGTTCGCATACTTCTAATCAATGGTTGCTTTGTAACCATCTCACCTAAAAAATACAATCAGGTGGAATCCAACTTAACAACTAAAATTCTACACTGGCAGTTACATGTACTTCAGACACTATTAGTTCCCATTTACCATTAGAAAACTTAAAGACAAGAGTACACAGATGAATTTCCTGGGAAAATAAACTAAGACTAATTTTATAGGGGAAAGGGGCATGTGAGTGGTTAAAAAAATTGTCTAGGATTGCCTGAAACATGGGACGGATTAATTTAAATCTGTGAGAAGTGCTGAATGCTTATGCCAAGGCAGTGAATGCAGAACTGACTTATTAATACATCATTCCATAAGAATTCAGAATCGCTTACCATTAGCTTGAATAGCTGCAGAAATATTTTCACTGAGGCACTTGTATACATTAAGCATATCTAAATAAATTCTCCCAAGCTGAATCACAAACGGGTGTCCAACCGCTTTGCAGGCTCTCACATTTGTTTTCAATATGCTACCAAGTTGCTTGACTGTTTCAGGATCTTTAAGTATATCCACATTCTGCGAAGGACAAAAAAACAACTCCATTTAACATATCAGAATTATTCTTGTAGCTAAAGCAAAAAACATGACCCACATTACTCCAAAGCACCATCACATTTATAATGTTAAATGGTGAAACTAATGTAAAAAGTCTTTATTACTAAAAATAGAGCAAAATATTCCCAATTTTCCATCAAAACAGAATAAAAATATTACAATTTTTTCAATGTGCAAAAGTACACATAAAAGCACTTATGGATCAGATATACATGTCAAAGGTACTAAATTTACTACTTCTGTAAATATAATTTTCTCAATTTCCATTAGAACTTTTACAAAAAGTAATAAAACTTACTTTGGTTGCTTGCTGGATTATGCTATCCCAAACCTGATTAGGAAGTAGCATGTATTTTTCTATCAAATGTTCTTGTACTGTTTGGTCTGTTTGTGCACCAATCATGTACCCCACAGCTTCATAAAATGTATGGACCTATGTTAAAAGGCAGACATTTTACTTGCATGCATCATAATAAGGAAAACCACACACAAACAATCCACATATACACTTAAACTAATTTTGTTAAAGTGTCAGAAATAATTTATATTAAGTAGGAAAACAGCCTAACAAACTTTTGGTTGAATTTCTGCCTCACTATAAAAACCTAACCACAGAAACACTTGAACTGAATTCAAGAGTGGCTTTCTTTCTATTCCCATTAATAAATTCTCATTAAAACAGTAGTTACTTTCTAAGAAAAATATGCTTGCTGATCCACATACCTGTTGAGGCTGAAGATCACAAATTATAGTGTTAATGTTGTTCAAAATCTCATCAATAAATGGCATTACTTCTCCAACTTGAACCTGAACAAAATGCCTGCGGCACTTTTGAGCTATTTTAATGAAAGTATCACAAGCCATGTCCTGGACTCCATCATGGGTCTCTTAACAAAACAAAAACAATCATCAAAAAAATTTTCTAGAAAAATTTTCCATTTTTTATTCAGCAAAAGTAATAAAATATATTAAGCAAATAGGATTTACCATGCATGAATTCAAAGAGCTTGTTAACTACAGTCTTCAAGAATTTCCAGTGAGCTCTTAAAAATCGTGGATATTGACCTACTATGTACATGATATTTGATGCAATAATAGCTTTATTATCTTTGCCTCTTTTCTGTTCACATAATCCTAGTAGATCCTGTAAAATAAGACAAATTTCAGTCATTTGTAATAAAATACACTTAGCTGAAGTTCCAGTTCATACCTATCTCTTACATACCTTTATAACAGTAACAAGAAATCGTTTTTCATCCTCTTCATGCATTGCTCCACTAATGGAGCCTATCGCCCAACACAATGTATTCAAATTTTTCCATGACCACTCCGTACCATTCACTTGATTGTGAAGCTTCTCAGTCATTATTCTTTCTGTATCTACATAATCCAGATGAGTAAGATAAACTACAAGGAAGGAAAAAAATTCCAAATGTTTCAAAATGCAAAACTTAATGAGCAAAAAGATTTTTACTAAGACTAACAGTACATTAATAAGGATGGCTATTAACAGATTGAGAACCTAAGCATGCCACATTTCCTAAAAAAGTATTTCCACCCTAAACTGAATTACAAAGATAAAGATTAAATTAACAGTATTTATTAACTTACCTAATGTTTCTCTCATATTCTTATACAAATTTATGGAATCTGTATCCTTCATGAATTCTCTTACAACTTCTCCCTGATCATTTTCTACAACTAATACTTCCTCTGGTTTAGCCATTCGACTAACCATCAGTAAACGGACCTATTCAACAATAAACAAGAGAAACAAATCTGTCAGATCTTTGAAATCAGTCACATCAAATGTAACCCCCACTCCCACTTAATACCAACATACCAAACAAAATTATTCCCACAATATAAAAGAGTAAGTAACATGGATAAAAATCAATTGTTAACTTTCTTGCATCTCATTTGCATTCCTAAGAAACTCACAGGTGGTGCTTGGATAGATGTAGCCAAAAAATAAAAGCCAGTATTTGCATTTGGTCCCCCAAATCACAGGAAGCACACTCAACCACCCACTATTGTTACCTTGGACAACACAGGCAAATACAGCTGCCTCCTGGGAGGAACATCAAAATGTTGACTTCCAGACAGCAATGGAGAGGCAGATGTTGAGAATGGGCTCTCTCTATAGAGTTCAGCTGCCAGGTGATTCCAGTACTCAAGACAAATCTTAAAGATTTCAGTTTCCTCTACTTCCGATACCAACAACATATAATGAAGGGCCTACACAGGAGACCAAAACTATTAAAACAATCCTTAGACGTTACTAACCAACCTCAAACTGCTTTCCATTTGCTATGTTAATGGGAAATAAAAACTCATGTTGCATTCTGTACAACCCTGACATTTCATTATTCATCAAACAGACAACAGAAATTCTCTAGGAACAATTGTGCTTTCTTCTGACATGTCCTAGGACGCGTCAAGAAACTTACGTGATTGTAAAAAGGTATGGACATTAAAAGACATTTGGTAATAGCAAAAAGGTAGAAATAATCCAAATGGGGCTTCCCTGGCGGCGCAGTGGTTGAGAGTCTGCCTGCCAATGCGGGGTACATGGGTTCGAGCCCTGGTCTGGGAGGATCCCACATGCCGCGGAGCAACAAAGCCCGTGAGCCACAACTACTGAAGCCCGCGTGGCTGGAGCCCATGCTCTGCAACGAGAGAGGCCACCGCGGTGAGAGGCCTGCACACCGCAATGAAGAGTGGCCCCCACTCACCGCAACTAGAGAAAAGCCCACGTGCAGCAATGAAGACCCACCGCAAACAAAAATAAATAAATAAATTAAAAAGAAAAATCTGAATCATTAAAAAAATAATAATAATAATCCAAATGTTCAACAGATGAACGGACACAAAACTCAATGTAAATCCATACAAAGGAGTATTATTCAGCCATGAAAGGGATTAAGTACTGATACATGCTGTAACATGGTAACATGCTAACTGAAAGAAACCAATGACAAAAATCAGTATGTTATGATTCCATTTATATGAAAGGTTCAGAATAGTTAAATCCATTGAGATGTAAAGCAAATTACTGGTTGCTAGGGACTGGAGGGTAGAGCGGATTGAGGGAGTGACTGTTTCAATGGGTACATCATCCTTTGTGGGTGATGAAAATGTTTTGGAATAGGTAAATGGTTGACAACACTGTGAATGTACTAAATGCCACTGAATCAAACAATTTACAATGGATAGTTTTATGTTATGTGAATTACATCTCAATTTTAAAATAAGGTCTTTAGACTTTTCATCTTAGAAATGACAAATCTGCACACGCTTTAGGAATTTAATTTTCATTATAAATTATTGATCTGGTATTGAGTAGAACACAAAAATCGTGACACTTGGCTTTTAACAACTATAATTCAGAATTGACAACATATATTTATATTGCACAGACAAGTAACAGGTAAGAAGATATGTTAAAAGGTACAGGAATTTTTAGAACAAAGGTGTACTTTAAGTTTTTATTATTAATTTCAGAAGCCAAAGGCTCCACAAAGCCTACCTCCATGAGTGTTTCCCTGAGATTTAATCTTTTTTCTATAAGTTGACCATGTTCTTTAAGAAAGGTGCAGAGAAACAAACTGAGATTTTGAATAAAGTTCTGTTCATCATCCTTTCCATTCGAGTATGCAAGTCGAATATTGGTATTTAAAGGAAGCATCTGCAAGTTTAAATATGGATCATAACCCCTTCATTTTAAAAACAACAAAGATACCACATTTAAGTTCTAAATTTCCACCACCCTTTTACTAATTTTAAAAAATACGGAGTGGGACTTCCCTGGTGGCGCAGTGGATAAGACTCCAAGTTTCCAATGCAGGGGGCCCGGGTTTGATCCCTGGTCAGGGAACTAGACATGTATGCCACAATAAAGAGTTCACATGCCACAACTAAGGAGCCCGCCTGCCGCAACTAAGACCCGGTGCAACCAAATAAATAAATTTTTTTAAAAAAAACAACAAAAAAACCATATGGAGTTAAACAGCTTATTCGTCCCTAGAATGCCTTGGTCTATTATATCCATTTTTCTAACATTCTATCCTAGCTTTTGATTTTTTTAAAAGTTGCAAGTAGTAAAATTTCCTCAAAGATTATGCTTTGAAATATTCCCTACATCAGAGTTTTCCCACCTAGTGTTATTAAAAATGTAAAAATAGTTGATTCAGATCTCGAACGTATATAGTAATGTAGTTTTATGATTAACCTTCTAGATAATTTCATATACACCTAGTCAAACTAACACTTGGCTAATCCCTTCATTTAAGAGATGAAAGGTCAAAGGCAGAACTGATATTAAACCCCAGGTTACCAAGCCTCTAAATTCTGTAGAAATAAATTACCATGACACTCCCAGAACATTTACTTCAAGGAATTTTCAAAATGTTCATAAAAATTTCTAGCTTACCCTTCATTTTATATAATAAATGTACAATCACATTACAGCTGATCTATTTATGGTAAGCTGTGCTGAAATGGTTCAACTCAAACCCAACTTTTTCTAAGGCACTAAAATTGTTTAGTCAGTTTTTAAGGGTGTTGTATTACCTGTTTTAGCTGCATCATTGTCAGCGTAAATAGCGTTACAAATTGTTCCTCATACTGGCTTACACTCACACCAGCGATCTCAGTGAGGCACTTCAGAGAGACATTTCGAAACATTGGAACATTCAGGAACTATTTTAATTTAAAAAAAGTGGGGGGGGGGGAGGAAGCATAAAGTTAAATGGCCTGAAGCACTTTACTTAAAATTAACAATTAAAAAAATAATAAAGGATTTAGAAATCAGGAACACAGAGGAAAAATATCAGGCAAATAGGTGGTGATAGGGTTTTTTGGCACATGTATTTTAAGGAAATTTTGTTATCCATCCAACAGACAGTAAATGCTTTAGGAGAATACTGTGTTTTCTTCTGATGTGTCCTCAGACACTTGGAAATCACAAAGTTGCTTAGAAACTTTCCCCACAATCTATTACATGACTTTTAAAGACATCATGTTTTCTGTATAATCTAAAAAGATTATAATTGTTTAGGATTTTAAGAGATGGACAATGTACCTAGGATTAATAAGGTGTGGAAAAACTGGCTCTTTCATATTTAACTATTGAGAAGGTATAAAAATAGCCTCCCATTAGGGGATGGAAATTTGGTAAGCATCAGAAGCCTTAAAAATGGACATACCTATTGATCCAATACTTACACGTATTAAAATTTATACCAAGTAAATATTTGGACAAGTGCATAAATGTCCAATATTTCCTGCACTACTGTTGACAACGGCAAACAATTTAAAATAAACTGTCTATGGATAAAATGGTGGCTCTAACACAGTAAATTCAGATTAGAATATGACCATATCAAGCCCTCAACTACAAAGCCCCAAACGTAAGTTATAATAGTATGCTTTTATAAGGTCTTGATTAAATACATAATTTACTCATTATATCTGATTAGAAAACATCTGGAAATATAACCAATTGGTAACTATCTCTGGATGAACAATTAAAAGACTTTGCATAGGTATTACATGCTACTGTAACTAAAAGGAAACCAAATTCATTATTAGTTGTTCACATAGAATTTGGGAGATTGCCTGGTATGAGTGGCAGAATCATAAAATTCTGACACTGTTTTTAAGAATTAGTAGCTGAAACTACAGAAAAGTTCTTCTGAGCAATTTCCTCATCTCAGAAACAAGGTTGATTATGGCTGTGAATGTGGAATGGTTTTAATATTCAAAAGAGCATTACAAATTAAGAAAATACACACCACTATCCAGTGATAAATATAACTGAAATGTATTCACTATACCTTATAAATTAATGTGCTGATTAACTTGGTCTCAAAAATATATCCAAGCGGAATCCAGTTAAGAAATCTGAGCAACGTTTCCAAAGTTGCATGTACAAGTGGAGCATTTTGGGAATTTTCCTACAACAAAAACATGATTGTAAATTATCATCTTCCTATATAATTAATTATTTTTAAAAATGAAATTAAAAGCACTTACCATCACAAACTGACAAAGCTGAAAAATTTGTGAGAATTCATTGCACATGCTAAAAAAAAAAAATTGATCAGTTCAGAACACACATAGAAATGAATACTGTCATTATTTACATACTAACAACATTTCAGCAGCCATTGAAAACTTGAGTTACTTCTATTTATAAACACAGATATAACTTCATCGAAAGTTACAAAGCTATTAAAACTATGTGTAAATATCACTCTTAAAACTCACCTATAAATAGCACTTAATTTCATTCTTGAAGGTTTGGTTTTCATGTCATCCTTACTCTACTTGAATAATTTCAATCAATCTCATCTTTTATTTATTTTTTAAAATTCGGCCACACCGCATGGCATGTGGGATCTTAGTTCCCCAACCAGGTATCGAACCCACGCCCCCTGCAGTGGAAGCGCGGTGTCTTAAACAATAGACGGCCACGGAAGTCCCTCAACCTAGTCTTTTAAATCAAGACAGTCAAAACAGAACTCTCCAAAATGAGAGAAGTGTTCGATATATCCCCAAACCTAAAATGTGCTTATACACCAAACCAGAGAAAAAATCCTAAATTCTGAAGCTAGTCTGAATACATAAAGGTAAAACATTTCTATTTCTGTTCCCTAATGACTAAACACATTTTTATTACTATGTTGAAGAAAATAAAATCTGGCATGTTCCTGGTGTTAACTATAGGGAAACTGATAAAATGTAGGAACATTAAGAATAAAGTAGACATTTGGACACAAGTCATATCCTTGGACCTATGATTAACTAGACATCATATAAAACAGATTCCAAAGAGTTTTTTGGGAATTCTTAACCTATATTCCTTCCACATGACATGCATGAAGTTAATTTTGCTATAATGTCATACATATTTTTCAAGCCTCCATTATTTAGAATATTAGGCCACTTTAGCACTATTTAAATTTGTAGTCAAAAAGAATTAAGTGTTAACTTTTGATAATCATAGTTCCTTAAAAATTTACAATCTACCTCCAAATTCCTTGAAATTGCTAGAGAAATTACTTAAAATGTCCAAAACAATTACTTGCCTGTCTTTTAAATGCTTAGCTTTCACTTGGGTTATCTGTCCACTAGAGAAATCAAATACTTCTTCACTCAAGAGTTTCAGAATCACCATATTATTCTGACAGAGACTTTCACTGGTCCTACTTGCTCCAACAATGTCACTGATAAAAGTTGGCCAATGTTTTGGCCATTCTTGTTTCAGTATCTAAAATAAGATAGGAAATGTTAATTTCATTTCACTTGTCAATGGTAAAGAAAACAAACTTCATAGAAATTGTGTGATACCAAAAGCAGGAGCAAATATCAACCACCTTTCATTTTCTTCCCCTTTATTAAGACAGGAAATGTGCTGCTCTCTACAGAATGTACTGAGTAGAAACTACAACACAAAGTTCTGTGTCTCAAGTGCCCTGTTCCTCCTCTCAATTATCCTGATTCATCTAATCTAGCTCTAATGTGTATGCATATCAATATTTGCCAGATATGTGCAAATTATCCTAAGAGACTGTAAGATCTAACTCTAAATGATAAAAAGGTGATGGGCAGGGAAAGATATTTTCTTTGGCTGGAATCTGGGCCTTGAAATATAGGTAGGGTTTGGAGATACAAATTTGGAAGAAAAGAAGCATTACATTTGGGGACAGAATCATCTTTGACCAAAAGCCTAATGGACTGTATTCAATTTTAAGGTCTGTACTGTTGATTCTGTATGCTAGGGATTTCCCAACAATATTCTGTAATAGCAACTTAACCTCTTTGGACTCCTCCCTCTTCCCATTCAGAGATACGTTAACAACAAAAAGTCCTCAATAAAAGCCAGTTTAACTTAGTGAAAATCCAAGTGTTTAGGAAAACCCAATGTTTCGATAACTTATTAAATTTAAAAAAACCTGTTTTTTCCCTCACATACTAATTAATGTTCTCAAGAAATTTTTTGGACATATTATAAAAGGTAGGTAAACTTAAAATTTCTAAAGTTACACATATAGAAAGATTAAAAAACAGGCTAAGTATAGAGATCAATTAAAGGGATGCTTGAATTCAAAGGCAATTTTTTCAATGAATTAATAAGACTGAGATAGTGGACATGGAAAGGAAACATGCACAGTATGAGACAGATGAGAAAAAAAATTTTTTATTTTAATAGATCTTTATTGGAGTAACTATTTATTGTGTTAGTTTCTGTTGTACAGCAAAGTGAATCGGCCATATGTATACATATGTCCCCATATCCCCTCCCTCTTGAGCCTCCCCCCATCCCACCCCTCTAGGTCACTGCAAAGCACCGAGCTGATCTCCCTATGCTATGCTGCTGCTTCCCACTAGCTAACTATTTTACGTTCGGTAGTGTATATATGTCGATGCTACTCTCACTTCACCCCAGCTTCCCCCTCCCACCTTTTGTCAAGTCGATTCCCTATGTCTACATCTTTATTCCTGCCCTGCAACTAGGTTCATCAGTACCATTTTTTTTTTAAGATTCCATATATATTATATTCATTAGCATACGGTATTTGTCTTTCTCTTTCTGACTTAAGTATGACAGACTCTAGGTCCAGCCACCTCACTGCAAATAACTGAATTTCGTTTCTTTTTATGGCTGAGTAATGTTCCATTGTATATATGTGCCACATCTTCTTTATCCATTCATCTGTTGATGGACATTTAGGTTGGTTCCATGTCCTGGCTATTGTAAACAGTGCTGCAATGAACACTGTGGTACATGTCTCTTTGAATTATGGTTTTTGCAGGGTATATGCCCAGTAGTGGGACTACTGGGTCATATGGTAGTTCTATTTTTAGTTTTTTAAGGAACCTCCATACTGTTTTCTATAGTGGTTGTAACAATTTACATTCCCACCAACAGTGCAGGAGGGTTCCCTTTTCACCACACCTTTTCCAGCATTTATTGTTTCTAGATTTTTTTGATAATGGCCATTCTGACCAGTGTGAGCTGATACCTCATTGTAGTTTTCATTTGCATTAGATGAGAAATTTTTTAATCAGTTCAATCCATATTGGAGCCAAAGAAGTGAAGGTTTTACAGTACCGTATTTGATGTTTCCTACCAAAGCATATTAACAATTTTAAATGCTAGATGGCAGGCTAACTATTGTAATTACTGTGAAGATTACTATCACTACTCTGCAAGATGTTAGTTTAGTTATTCGATAAAAGTAGTTTAGACTATTTTGTTCCACCACTCAGCCTGAACTGAAGCACTTAATCCTTCTCAGGGGAACAGTGTGTCAACTAAAAACTTACCTGAACAAGAATCATATTTAATTTCCCGATATATACCTTTTCCTTCTAAGAAAAGAAAAAAGCTTAGATTAAACGAGGACTTAAAATAGATACATAAATAACAAATATAGGCAACCCACACCCCCATAGAGAGAAAAAAAAATGACTGCAGATCTACTGTAAATGATTGTGCATATATGTGTCTGTATGTCTGTGACAGAAGTGGGTTTAAGTTGAAGACCCAATATTTAAATGATTTTATACTCTCACAATAATCTGCAAAAAAGCTCTTACCTCTACACAAGTTGGGTCAGATGACGTCTTGATAATGAGGCCAACAACATATTTTTTTATCCCTATTAAAAAAAAATCATTCAACACTTTCATAGCATGCTAATAAATCTTCAGGAACCAAAAAAACTGGGGGTGGGGGAGGGCACAGTAAAGTCAGATGATACACCTGAATCCCATCGCCAATTATGGCATTTTTGAAAAATGCCAATTAGTTTAGTGTACTACTCCTTTAAATTTTTAGTTTTTGTTAAACTTTACAAAATATTGGTTTAACAATTACGAACTACTGTATTCTAAGATATTCTTTAATGTTAGACAGTCAAGTATACCAAGCTGTGATTTTTAAATTAAAAACGAAACAAAACAAAAAACCCCATAAAGGACTAAGGTATTGTTCATCTAAATAAACACATTATTTTTGTGGGTTAAAACTACAAAAACCTTGACGACATAACTTTGTGAGCACTATAAATAAGTTTATGTAAATATTTATAAATCAGGGTCAGATGTTAATCCTTTTCAGATTTATTTTAATTATAGCATTAAGCTAATCCTATAAGTAATTTTAACTTGTTTGTCCTACAATGTAGAAAAAAATAGAGTTAAGGAGGAAGTTTTTATTTGTAGTATTCTTTACTTAAGGGTACCTTAATAGTATAATCTGTTCTTCAACAGTTAAGATTTCATGCCTTTTATTCTTTCAACAGTTGACTTCATGCCTTTGATTTTAATTTGCATCATTCAGAATTTACTTGGCATCTACTACAGCTCCCCTCAAAATTTAAAGTAATGTGGTACACTTACATTAACATACCCAAAGGGTCTGAAACAGATTCCCTAATCCAACAAATTATTTTTTCCCACTACAAAGAATAAAGACTACTCTTACATCTGTTTAATAATTTAGGTTTTGCCACCAAATGACTTATGAAGATTTTTGAATTTTCAAAGCTATCTGAACTTCAAAAATACAGATAAAGGTTTTGTTAAACTGTGTGTACCAAGTCTCGTCTAACAAATCTACAACACTGGACTCAATATCCACTGAGAAGGAATATGCTAAGAAATTTACCCATAAGGAGTTAGCCAGAAATTTAGTCAACTTGAAGGCAACAAAGTGCTTATTTGATTGTAAAACTACCTTTATATAGTAATCTTCATGAGCTAAAACAACCTTCAAAAAACATTAATAATTTCCTAATTGCAGAAAAATTTCATAAGTACAATAAAGCCACAAAGTAAGGGTTATTCATCAACTGAAAATGTAATGTTAAGTATTAAAAATGTTCACAATATAAGAATCATTTAAAAAACCTGCCTGCCAGGTGCCAAAAATTTAACTGTTATATACAAACACATACAATCTACTGAAAACTATGTTATCGACATTTTAAAAATTTCTACATTAGGCAAAGACCACAGTACTAATTGTTGCAGACAAGATCCACCAATGAATGAATGCTAAAACAAATGGGCAACACTTTCAGGAGAAATGCATTATCTGCATACTGTCAAATTATCTTCCCAAGATATTTTTCACTTTCAAAGTGGAAGACAGTAATACTGTAAACAGAAAACTAGTGGGCACCAACATAACTGATAAAGATTAATAATAAATGAATAATTAAACATTGACATCATGTACCCCTGGTTTGGTGGACTGAGGACACACCACCTGTGTGGTATTCTTGCCCCAAAATATTGAACCCCAGTCTAATCATGAGAAAACAACAGACAAACCTAAATTCAAATACACTACAAAATAACTGACCAAAACTCCTCAGTGTCAAAGACATATCAAGCAGAAATTAAGAACTGTCACAGATTAAGGAGACTAGAGACACAACTAAATAAATTGTAGACTAGGAAAAGGACAAGAGAGAAAACTTGTGAAATTTGAATTAAGGTCCATAATTCAGTTAATAGTACTGAACCAATGTTAAATGTTTGGTTGTGATAATTTTATTATGGTTGTCTAAGTTGTTAAAAGGATAAACTAAGAGGTGTAAGTACATTCTGTACTTTTTGGGTCAGTGTTTCTATTGTCTAAAATTATTTAAAAAAAAACAAGAGGCTTTGTGGACACACAAAATAAAATCAGATCTAGATTCAATAAGGTGATTAAAACAAACAAACCGACGAGAGGAACAAGTTTTATTTTAAAATGAGTGCTAAATCATACCACTTAGTTAGGTTAACCCACACAACAATCGCATGTCCTTAATATCCACTAGATCAAATCAAAACAATTCTGATATTGTTGACCCTCCTGTTCTTTACAGATGAATTACTGTCATTAAGGCCCCTAAAAACGTAAGGAACCAAGGGGGGAAAGTGGCCGGGGGGGTGAGATGAATTGGGAGATTGGGGTAAAATAGATAACTAATAAGAACCTGCTGTATAAAAAAATAAACAGAATAAAATTCAAAAAAAAATTAAGGAAAAGGGCCATTATAAACAAATAAAAAAGCACCCCTCTGAAACCTCTAATATAGGCAAAAACGTGGTTTAAACAAAACCAAAAATACAGCCTACTCTCTTAAATGACTGACAATACCAAATAATAAGAGATTCAGTAGTTTTCTTCTAAATCTGTCATAAGGAACAAGAGTAGAACTACAATTCCTGCCTCTGGTTGAAACGTGTATGAGTCTTGAGGCTTTTCTCAGCCTCCGAGAATAAGAAAACAGGATCAAACTGATCCTTCACTCTTCTGTTATCAATTAAATCAATTAAATACCTTCTCTCCCTTTTTTTAGAGGCTTCTGAAATTCACCTGTAGATGGAGCAAAGAGTAAAAGATGAAAGCAGGAAAAATGTGAAATAAGTAGTTTAAAAAACCCAAAAAACTACAAAGATCTCACAGACAATAAAGTCTCTGAGACTTTAAAAAGACTTTAAAGTCTCTTAATTTAACGTCACTCTATAATGATCAGTACTTCCATCCATCCAAAGCATTGAAACTATATGTAAACAACACCTTTTTGATCAAGTACTGCTGCACACAAGTGTCTGTTTAGAATCTCCTACTGCTATGTAGCTTATCTGATTAAGTACCATAACTCCTTTCCCCAAATTCCTTCCCATGGTTTACCCAGAATTAAAAAAATAAAAGCAGTTCAATTAAGAACAATTTTACAATTGCAAACTGAACCTTTAAAAAAGAAATGGTGGGAGTTCTCTGGTGGCCTAGTGGTTAGGATTCCGGGCTTTCACTGCGTGGCCTGGGTTCAATCCCTGGTCAGGGAACTAAGATTCCACAAGTCACGCGGCACAGCCAAAAAAAAGGTGTCACACGTATCAAGGGAGAAAAGTCAAATGTTTACAAGTAGCAGAGAAAGCTCAGCTTCTAAGATTTAACAGAAAATACTTCAATCCCAGTGTCTATTTATTCTTTGTACCAAAAGAATCAGTCGTCTGCCAGTTGCAAAAGTGACATTTATGTAAAACAAATTTCTTAAAACAAGAACTACCTTTACAAGATTTCATATCCAATAAAAACCATACTAATCAGAAATTAACTATTCCCAATTATTCAGAAAGTGTATGTGGGGCTTCCCTGGTGGCACAGTGGTTGAGAGTCCGCCTGCCAATGCAGGGGACACGGGTTCGAGCCCTGGTCTGCGAGGATCCCGCATGCCGTGGAGCAGCTGGGCCCGTGCGCCACAACTACTGAGCCTGTGATCTAGAGCCCACGTGCCACAACTACTGACGCCTGCACGCCTGGAGCCGGTGCTCCGCAACGAGAGAGGCCACCGCAATGAGAGGCCCGTACACCGCGATGAAGAGTGGCCCCCGCCTCCCGCAACTAGAGAAAGCCCGGATGCAGCAACGAAGACCCAATGCAGCCAAAAATAAATAAATAAAATAAATAAATTTATTAAAAAAAAAAAAAAAAAAGAAAGTGTATGTGAAGAGACTAGGATATTCCTTCCAGCAGCCTTCTAAGCTCTTCCTTGGGAATAAAGAAAACTTGAAATATATATATATTAAAAAAAACAAACTGAAGAACATTTCACTGAAGAGTTCTCATACATAGTTTGTATGCCTTTGATAAACACAATTATGCTCTTATATGGTTACTAAGTTTTTCAAAGGACTCCTACAATGATCTAGCATACTTATATCCATAGCCCCCCATCCCGTTCTTCTAAATATGAACAAAAAAATTCACCTCCAAAGTTATTAAAGTAAACCTTTGAATTATTTATTGAAAAGGAATACTTTTTTTTTTTTTAAAGGACCAGTCATGTATAATTTCTTCAAAACAAGGTACACTAGTATAAAAATGCCTAACTACTCACTGGAAGGCAGCTTATGGCACATGAATGCTCCTTATCCAAGAGTTTATGCATGCATCTTTTATAATCCAACTCTATTTTCTCAAAGTCAAGAAAAATTTCTTTGACAGTCCCATTTCAAATAAAAACAAAGCAACACCAAATAGCCTACACAATCCTGTAAGTTGATAGTACCAACATTAGCTAGCTAAAAAGCTGAGATTTAAGTAACTCCCATCCTGACTTAGAAGTTATATATCATCTTGTAAGTTAGTTACACAGCAATATTAACAATCTTATCCCCCAGGAACATCTTGCAAATATTAGATACTTAATGATAGGGTAAAAGAAATGCATAACAGAATCTGATTCACTAAAACCCTTTAAAATGAGAACTTACTGACTACAACATACTGATGGTGCCATATTCTTATGGAGGCAAAAGCCCTTTCTAAATTTTAATTGTAAAGTTGTTCATGAGCCTCTTAGCTAGTCAGTGATATAGACTGTCATGCACTAAGTTTTCAACTAAATACAAGATTCTACCTATTAAGAGAAAAGTGCATTCCTAAACAAACTAAAATATGAGTTAAAAAGTTGCAGTCTCTGGGGCTTCCCTGGTGGCCCAGTGGTTGAGAATCCACCTGCCAATGCAGGGAATACAGGTTCGATCCCTGGTCCAGGAAGACTCCACATGTCGCGGAGCAACTAAGCCTGTGCGCCACAACTGCTGAGCCTGCGCTCTGGAGCCCGTGCACCTAGAGCCCGTGCTCCACAACAAGAGAAGTCACCGCAATGAGAAGCCCGCACACCGCAACGAAGACCCAAAGCAGCCAAAAAAAAAAAAAAGTTGCAGACTCCTATCTCTTGCTTTCATAGTGGCTAATTTTCATACAACACAGAAAATGGAAAGACTTGATACACTCTTACAAAAGTAAAGCTACAATCAGACAAAACTGAGTTCAATCCAGTCTCAACCATTGTGCAATACTATCCGATCAAATTCACTTTAAATATTTGTTTACTCTGTAATCACATCCTTCCATCAAAGCCATGTACAACCGAAACTTTTCTTTCACATTTTAAAATATTTTACAATGATGTGTTAGTTTCAGGTGTACAGTAAGTGATTCGGTTATATACAAATAATATACACATTCTTTTTCAGATTCTTTCCATTATACCTTATTATGAGACATTGATATTCAATACAGCACAATATATGTGCTATACAGTAGGTCCTTGTTTATTTTATATATATAGTAGTGTATGTTAATCTCATACTCCCAATTTATCCCTCCCTCCCCCCCTTCTCCCTTTGGTAACCATAAACTTGTTTTCTATGTCTGAGTATTTCTGTTTTTAAAATATGTTCATTTGTATCAATTTTAAAGATTCCAGAATGTGATATCATGATACTTGTCCTTCTCTGTCTGACTGACTTCACTCAGTATGATAATCTGTAGGTCCATCCACGTTGCTGCAAGTGGCATTATTTCATTCTTTTTATGGCTGAGTGATGTATTTCATTGTGTGTGTATGTGCATTGTGTGTATACACACACCCACACCCACCCTCCACATCTTCTTCATCCATTCATCTGTTGATGGGTGTTTAGGTTGCTTCTATGTCTTAGCTATTGTAAATACTGCTACTATGATCACTGGGCTTCATGTATCTTTTTGAATTAGAGTTTTCATCTTTTCTGGATATATGCCCAGGAGTGGAATTGCTGGATCATATGGTTAACTCTATTTTTAGTTTTTTTAGGAACCTTCATACTCTTCTCCATAGTGGATTACCAATTCACATTCCCACCAACAGTGTAGGAGGGTTCCTTTTTCTCCACACCCTCTCCAGCATTTATTATTTGTAGACTTTTTGATGATGGCCATTTTGACTGGTGTGAAGTAATACCTCATTGTAGCTTTGATTTTCATTTATCTAATAATTAGTGATACTGAGCATCTTTTCACATGCCTGTTGGCAAGAAAGAAAGGCTCTTTTCCCGTGTCATACTGTCATTACAAACATCTGTCCATTTAAACCACCACCAATGATCATCAGAAAGATAGTCACTAAAATACAGCTATCTGTCCTCTTTACCTTATTGCCCAAAGGAATCCAGAATAATGTTCCTACTCCTCACTCAATAAAATACTCATGCGAATAAACAGCAAAACAAGAAATGACGCTAAAAAAACCTCAAAATCAGGGGTTCTTAACCTAGGGTTCCCACAGATAGGCTAGAATTAGACTATAACTTATTGCCTGTATGTTTAGTAGTTTTAAGAGGAATGGATCTTTATTCTTTATTTATTACTCTAAAAGGGCTTACGGCCTCAGATACTAAACTCTAAAATACATACAGCAATTAAAATTTTAGTAAGTTCATAGCATCACTATTTACAATAGACAAAATTTGGAAACAATCCAGAATGAAATTGTTACATACTGCAACATGGATGAACCCTGGCAATATATGCTACTGAAATAAACCAGACACAAAATACTGTACGATTGTACGCATATAAGTTACCTAATATAGGCAAATTCATAGAGACAAAAAGCATAATAATGGTTCACAGGGCCTGGGGAGAGAGTGTAATGGCGAGTTAACGTTTAATCGGTAGTTTCAAACTGGGATGATGAAAAAATTCGGGAGATGAATAGTAATGATGGTTGCACAATACTATGTATTTACTTACTGACAATAAACTATACACTTAAAATGGTAAACATTATGTATATTTAATCACAACAAAACAAGTTTTTATTTTATTAAAAATTCAACAATTTTTCCT